>NC_092505.1:66161625-66426625 GCF_047511675.1 Marmota flaviventris
TTGCATAAGAGGACAAAAATATAACAACAATAATTATCAAAAATTAAATATTATAGGGCTGGGATTGTGGCTCAGAAGTAGAGCGCTCACCTAGCACGCATGAGGCACTGAGTTCAATCCTCAGTACCATATAAAAATAAAATAAAGATATGTGTCTACCTATAACTAAAAAATATTTAAAAAAATACTATGTGCAAGGTGCTGTGATAGGTACTTTACACATATTATTTCATAAGATCTTGGTAAGAATTCTGTTATCATTCCATTTTTATAAAAGTAGATATTAAGGTTTAGAGAAATCAAAAATTATGTTTGGAGTTCAAAGTGAATGTTATGGCTATGAATCAAATTTAGATTTATCTAACTTTATCATACTGCTTAAATCAGTTATCAGTTCACTCCAACTGAAAAGGGCAATAGGAGAAAAGTACAATAATTTCTAGGAATCAGTCCAAGAATATACTTATATTTACTTAAAATCAGATCTTAGAATAAAAGTTGTTTAAATTTCAAAATCGTAAAATGAAAAGAAACCATAAGAAATATGTAGAATGGATATGGAATACAGGAAAAATCCAGCATAGAATTAAAAATGAAAAATAAGACAGAAGTGAACACACGTTCATGCAATTTTAGGCTGAAGGTAAAATGTATAGTTTTTACTTTTCAGCATTTTAGTAATGAGAAAAAAAAATAGCTTGGTTTGAATAACACAGAAGTCTTCCAAATACTTCCTGAAAAACTTAAAAATATATTTTCTAGGTTTATTCCCTTAAAATGAAATATTATATGTTCTATAAATCCTTTTGAGAATTTCTAATTTTGAGATTATAATTTATCTCATTTTTTCAAATTAAAAATTAGAACTTTCAATGAATAACATATACTTATTAAGCACAGCAAATATAAGCAAGTACACTGAAAAAAATCACTATCCATAATCCTACTTCATGGAAATAACAATCCTTAACATTCTGACTTTCAGGATTTTTATGCACTTGGTTTTTATATATGTAATACGTAAAATATGTTATCTATTACATATCCATATACAATTTTCTGTAATGCTTTATTAATTTAATATTATTCCTGGGCTTTTCAAAATTCTATAGTTTTTAAAGGCTGCAGAATAGTCTACTATGATCAACTTAAGATAATTAGCTTAACCATTCCCATATTATTATTCACTGAATATCTTTAAAAGAAAAGATCTGTATATAATATCTGAAAGCTGTGCTTCTCAATATGTCTCCAAATGATTTTAAATTAATGAAAATTCTATAAGATAAAAAATGTATGAATCTATTAATACATGGGGTTTTCTGTAGTAAAACAACATATAAACCAAATGTTTAAAGGAAAAATGATATTCAGTCATCTTCAAGCAAGATTGTTCATTAATTTGTATATTTCAGTAATTAAAACTTAGTTCCATTGGCTATTGACTGATATAGAAGCTAGGCTAATTACTGAGACACCGAATTAATAATATTCACATTACACACTCTGACCCCCAACTATCTGTTATCTACCACTGAATTAAATGAATATATTTCATTTCAAGAACAAGTTATTAACTTTATTTCATGTCCCAAACTCTCAAAAAGAAAAAGCTCAAAAATAGCAAAAACAGTAATATCCCAAGAAAACATTCAGTATATGTAATTTTTATACCAAGAAGAAATTATCATCAAGGCAATGTGATCTTCAGAAGCTTAGAATCAAAACAGCTGTGCATCCTGTCTGAGGAGATGATTATTAGCAGTTATGAGAGAGATATGTTCCAAGGCAAACAATGAGAAATGTTGAGTTTAAAATTCCCAAAGTCAAAAAAGATGTAAAATTCTCTCCTGCTCTCTTAACATTGTTATGGCTAGCTATTTGTGTGGAAAAGAGACAGTGGTCCCAGTATCCCTGCTCTTTCCTTTTACATGCTTATAAATCAACAACTTTGCTAATGTAATCTAGAATTAGCAAATATAAGCCCTGATCTTCAGACTAGAGGTCTACACAGTCATTAGGGACTATACATCGCATCCTCATGCTGAGTGATGTGGATACACGTGTACAAAAGCAAATGTACATAGATCTTGCCCTATGTACTACAAAATAAAAATGTTTTTAACTCCTTTTCATTCTGCCACATTTTTGAGATAATTTCCTACTTTTGAGAACTGTATTACTGAGTCAAGTGAATGGAGTCAAGGGTCCAGTGTTTAGATGCACAAAATAGTAGGAAAAGCATGAGGACTGAGCAACAACTATGTACAAGTGTTAAAAAAAAAAAAAAGAAAGAACACATTTCAGAAATAAGAGCTAAGTGCAAGGAAGATGTAATTTTAGCCCTGATAGGAAATAATATGCGGAGTTTGACTAGACAGACAATATTTCTTAAGAAGCTGAGAACATGAACTAAGAACAAACTTTGAACAGATAATATATGGCACAGATTGCAATGCAGAACTTGAGGTAAAAGTCAATGACATTCTACTATTCAATACTACATACTTTATCATCTTCTTTTTATTTCTTTCTTTCCTTCTCTTTCTGAATTCTCTATAGCAGTGGTTTTCAAACTTTACTCTGGTGGCCTGTTAATACAAATTACTAGATCCACATCCTCAATTTCTAATTCATGGTAAAGCTCAAGCTCAGGAATTTGCATTCCTATCAAGTTCTGAGGTGATGACTATCTGCTTGACTGGGGAGTGTACTTTTAATAAAACCATTGTTCTTGACTGTTTTTTAGTCTTTAATTTCTGTGCCTTGACCTGCCAGGAGCTTAGTCCCACATCTGAAAATTTAGGTCTCTAGGAAAAAACAACCCAGGGAGAATTCAATTAATTAGAAAACAAATAAAACTATACAAAAATAAGAACCTACTATTCATTATTTAATTTTTTACTGTTGAAAATAAATAATATGCTTAAACATATGGCCAAGAACAGAATGTAATAAACTAGCTATCTTGACAGTTATTTCAAAAACCTCATTGGTATCATGATCTGCTAAAAAACATGCTAATAACAAAAAGCCCCTCTTCCCCCTGCCTAAGAATTTGGAGTAGAAAAAGAATGCAACAATGTAACTAGTCCAGAATGGCAAATTTTATCTGTGTGCACTGATTTTTGGCTGATGTCTGTCTGTCCCGAAGATCTGAGGCTGCTTTCAGGCTAAAACAAATTTTAAATTGTTTAGTTCAGTTTAAAACAGTAGTGGGAATAGGTAGTACTTACCTAAATGCCACAAAGTAAAGGAGGCACAAAAGTAGTTCATGATATGTGATCCAAACACATAAATGTGATTAATAAAGAAAGTCTTCTTACTTAGTGAGACCCTGTCTCAAAATAAAAATATAGTAAAAAAAAAAAAAAAGGTTGGGGATATGGTTCAGTGGTAATGCACAATGTGTCCCTGGATTCAACTCCCGGTACAAAAAAAAAAGCAAAGAAAGTCTTCGTAAAAAATAAATCACAAAGTATGATTTTATTATTAATATGGCTCAAATATTTGGAAGAATGACTTGAAAGGAACTGTAAAGGAAACCTTAAGTAAGAGACCAAACAAACTTTGTAAAGAGATCGTACAAAAAAGGCAGGTAAGATAAAAGATGAGCCAACATGATGTCAAGTGACAGATGATACATAAACCAATATTCAAAAAAAGATAAATCAGAACAATGATAGGAGGTATACCTCTGGGTTTACCAAAGTGACCTGTGACTTACCTCAACAGGAAGCTGATTAAACTGTGTCACTAGGCCATCTGCAGCTGTAGCTACACCAATAAGAGCCACGACCTTATCTGGCCGTGCAATTGCAGCATGAAGCATAAGCCATCCACCAAGGCTAGATCCAACAAGTATCTAAGAATAAAATTATATTACCATTTTAGAGAGGAATGTGTGTAAGGGAAATAAGTAGTTTAATATAAATATATGTACTTTTTTCTTCTATATACACATAGCTACCAGACTTTTAATGTTTGGCACAAAGTAAAATTCAATTATAATTAACTCTGTAAAAATATTAGGCAAAAATTTTGAAAATAAAATTCATACAATGAAAAGTAAATTGTTATTTTTTTTTATTAGAAAGTTAAAAATGATGGAAAATGTTAAATCAAAATTGTTCATAAAACATTGTTAAACATTTAAAATATTAAATTTTCATATCTATCATGAGACTATAATTTATAATTATCATCTTTAATAAAAACAGTCACCTGTGGTCCTTCAGCTAATTCATCAATTATAGAAAGAACATCTTTTCTCCATTTCCCCACTGTGCATTCTTCTGGTTTGCCATCCGAACTTCCAACTCCTGAGTAATCAAACCTTAAAAAAATATATACATTTACACCTGAATGTTTATGTATCTCTGTATATCTGCTTCTTTAATTTTGAAGATGGTACATTCGTTGTTGTTATTAAAATACCAAAAATATAGTGAAAAATCATAGTATAAATATTTTAGCAAATTGTATTGGCTTAACCTTCAAATATCTTCCACTTCCAATCACTTCCTCACCTGCTCCACAGCTGGCCCAACTCATTATCACCTTTTAAATGGACTAATAAAAAAATCTTTCCATAAATCTCCTGGTTTCTATTTTCCACTTGCATATTCTATTCTCCACAAAGAAGTCAGAGTGACCATTTTTAAACAAATACAGGTCTTACACAAACCCTCCAAAGGCTTTCTATAATCTTCAATAAAACCCAAAGTCCGTACCATATTTTGGACCCTGACCAATTTTCGATTAGAGTTTTTTTTTTTTTTTAATTAGAAATCTTATTTCTTACTGTTTTTTTTCCCTCCCTCCCAACTGTATCCTCTCTTCCTTTACTTAATTCAAGGAACACAACATCCACTTCCCTGCCTCATCAGCTTTCCTTTCTACATGGTATATTCTCTCTCCAGATATCCATCGGGTTGCTCTCTCACTTCATTCAGGCCTCTGGCTCTAATATTATACCCCCAGGAAAATTTTCTCTGGCTGTTCAATCATTAAAATTATGCTTCTTTCATCATTCTGTATTTCCTTACTGTTTTATTTTCTTCATAGCACTTATACTTGACAGATAAGACACTTGATCATTGATTTGTGGCCTGTCTTCCACACTGGAATGGAGGGTTCAAATGGGCCCACAGTTTGTTTTGTTTACTCCTGCTTTCTCAGTGTCTAGATCAGTACTTTGTAAGTGGTAAATGTTCAATACATATTTGCTGAATTAATGGTTAGGAAGGAGATCAGAATCAAATTCATCATTATGAACCTATACATTTCTCCTTGTAACTTTCTAGGTATCCAGGGGCAGTTTATATGATCTGTAAATTTTAATTCTCCCTTCAGGTCCCAATTCAATAAATCATGAAGTATCAATACCATGCCCACAGATTATCCTAAACCCCAATCATATTAAACTCCCATTTCCCAGACAAGTCCTTTCATAACTCTGAGTCTTTGCATGCTGTTCTACTGTTTACAAAGCCTTCTTTCCCTGCCCAAACTCCTAGCTGTTCTTTAAGTCACATCATATAAACTTGTTTTTCTCTCTGCATTCCTTCAATAGACACCTCACTGAAGTTAACAACATCTACTAAATGAATAAAACTGGAAGGAAAAAGAAAAATTACTTTATTCAAATATCAAAGTTTTCTTGCTTTTCTGATTCTGAAAATCTAGTGAAAACTAGTGAATCTTTGTTGTTAGAGTATATGAAATTATTTTATTATTAATTTTATTTTTAAGTGATAAAAAGAAGAAGAAAGCTGGGTGCGGTGGTACACACTTGTAATCCCAGCAGCTCAGGAGGCTGAGGCAGGAGGATTGCAGGTTCAAAGCCAGCCCCAGCAAAGACGAGGTGCTAAACAACTCAGTGAGACCCTGTCTCTTAAAAAAATACAAAATAGGACTGGGGATGTACCTCAGTAGTCAAGTGGCTCTGAGTTCAATCCCCAGGTGCCCAAACAAAGAAACAGAAATTTACATTTTCTTTAGATTTGAAATTAAATGACTTCATATCTTTGGGAAATCTGAACAAGGCTGTTACTATAATCTAAAACATAGTTATTGTTCCATCATCAATCCAGGGTACCCAGAAGATCAACTAAGGAGAAGAGTGCACTGGATTTCCTTTCTTCCCTCCTTGGTGGGCAATGCGGTATCATTATATGCTGCATCTTTTACAACTACCTTCCAAATATATGGAGAGGATGCAAAATACTTGTGAAGCTCCTTTATGAAAAAAATATAAGCATACCTCAGAGATACTGCAGGTTCAGCTCCCCACCACCATAATAAAAAGAATATTACAATAAAGAGATTCACACAACTTTTTGGCTTCCCAGTGCATATAAAAGTTAGGCTTATATTATATGGTGGTCAATTAAGTATACAATAGCAGTATGTCTAAAAGAAAGTACATAACTTGATTAAAAAATACTTTATTGCTAAAAATGACCATCTGAATGATGCTGAAAGACTTGCTTGGTGCAGGGTGGCCATAAACTTTGAAGCTGTAAAATATGCATTAATACATTTAGTGATGCTAATAAGTTACAAATAAAAAATATATAGCTCCCTCTTGCTGCATCTTAATCCAGAGACAAAGGATACTAATTCAAACAATTTAGTATTTTTAAAACATTTTTTTTTCTGGTACCTGAGATCTTCCTGCCTTAGCTTCCTGAGTCACTGGGATTACAGGTATGTGCCACTGAGCCTAGTTATTTTTAAGACTTTTCAACAGCAATATAACTTTGTTCTAGCAGCTTCAATTTTTCAGGGGCATAGGCCCAAATTAAAAATACCACTAGAAATAATTATGAGAATGCTAGCCTGACCTGCATGTGTGACTGTGTGTGTGTGTGTATATATGTGTGTGTATGTATATATATATGTGTGTGTATATATGTGTGTGTGTTTCCTTGAATTCTGACGCAATTTTACTTTACATGCAATGTGATAAGACATTATGAAACCATTTTCACATGGCCATATGTACCATTTCTTATCTAATAAACTAATCACTTCATCTTAACATCTAAATTTTATAGTGAGAATTACAAAAAAAGTAAATTGAGAAATTAGGAAAAATATGTAAATTGAGGATAAAATTTCTTGTAGTAAACTAAAATGCAATCAATAGTTAATAATGACTATACTGTAATGAAGTTTGATAAGGTCAAATAAAAAAAATCTGATCAAATTAAAAATTTTAGCAAGTGGGCTATACTTTATAGTTATTGTTCCATCATCAATCAAGGTATAATTTATATTAGTATACCATCCAAAATACAGAAAATTCACAGTATGTCTTAGAGAGAGGAACAGGTTATAGTTCTCACAGGCACAGCTGAAATTTAAGAATCAGTAAAAAGGTGATTTGTTAATTCAAATTTGGGTGGGCGTCAAGAAATAGTAATAGCAATATTTGTGATATGATATTCTGCTAAGGGCAGCCTCCCTCCCTGGACAGAACTTCCCTCTTATTTAAATCTTAAGTACTTTTCAGTGCTCCTTTATGAGGTCTTTTCTATCCACTTCAATCTTCAGTTTTCTCTCACCTTACATAACTAAGTATGTTGCTCTTTTTTTAAACATTTATTTTTAGTTATAGGAGGACACAATATTTTATTTTTATGCGGTGCTGAGGATCGAACCTGGTGCCTCAATCATGGTAGGTGAGCACTCTACCTCTGAGCCATAACTCCAGCCCCAGTATGTTGCTCTTTTGACAATCACATTCTGATGAGTATTTCTGCCTAATTTCCTATCTGAATTGTCTCCACCCTGATTGAAAGAATCTTAAGGACAAGTACAATGTTTTATAATTCTTATTATTCAGCACCCAGTATAATGCTAGAGACTATTTTCAAAAAAATACTTGTCTTCAGAATAACAGTTAAGTTGGAAGAGATTTTAAAGAGCTCTGACCATGAAAATAATTCTGATAAATTGCTGGGAGGGAAAAAGACTAAATCCATATAATTTATATAAATTCTGCTAATAGGTTGAACAGAGAATATCTAGCTATATTTTATAGAACTACTGAATATTAGTAAAATTACTTTAAAAACTTAGGTGAATAGATTTTTTGGGCAGTTAGTGCTAAAAAAAAAAAAAAACCCTCAGAAATTATATTTAACTTAACCTCCTTGTTTTGACAAAATTTGGTTCAGTGTTTATTGACTGACTTGTCTGTCACCATTATTGAAAGAATTTACTCTAGAACTCCAAATTCTTGAATTCCAGGCTAATGCTCTTTTGACTAAACCATACATACTCTGCTATTAAATTAGATAATAAGTAAGTGACTGTTACAGATAAACTTGACAACAAAGTGAACAAATTATTTTATTAATATAATTGCTGGTGCGAAAAATTAGGAAATGTAAAATTAATCTTCAGTTAAACATCACCAATCCCTATTTATGCTTATAAATATTAAGATTCAAGGACTGAAAAAAAAGAGAAAACTCAGCAAAAATGTGAATCATAGAACACTAATTTTACAATACTTTTAAGTACATAAATTACTTTTAGTTACTTTGTGTTTATGTGTGTGATGCTGGAGATCTAACATGGGTTCACACTGAAGTATAAACACTCTTTTGCAACTAAGCTACAACCTCATCCCTAAATACACATTTTAGAAGGCAATAAACAGTGGTCAAATAAATCCTTGTGTCTCCAGGGGAAAACCACAATAAAATTAAAAGAGATTACAAGAAAGCCAACTAATATATCTGTTTTTGTCACATATCCTTTCCTACCACTATTGTCAGTCAGCACAAAGACCTTTTAAAAAGGTCTTTAAAGGTTGCTTTTACAGTCACCCTAAATCACAAGATGAAAGTTTACAGACCATTAAAATAAATTAATCTAGAAAAGTGCTGGCATTTACTTCAATTGGTTACAGCAGAAGTAATTCTCCACCACCATGCTAAATGATACCAATGTTCTCTGAAATGTTTTGTTCCTACCTTATACAGGCGTGACCTAGAGATTTGCAAAACTCCTCAATTGCCATTGCTTTTGTACCATTCATATCAGAACGATAGCCAGGGATGAAGATAACTCCTGGACTTTTGCCTTTTAGCCTCTTATAAGCCAGTTTGGGGAGGTCTTGTCGATTAAGGAAAGAGACTGATGTCTTTTGTCTGCAAACTAAACAAAGTACAAAAAACATAAATTATAATTTCTATGTACATTTTTTTGAAAATCATATGTAAAACTTTACCTTTCTTAACTCATTGATATTAAATACCATTTCATTTTGATAGGGAAAAAACAGACTAAATTAACAAGTACTAAATTCATTAGTCAAGGCATCTTTGTTTTAAAACTGTGTCAAAACCAGTAACTTCAAGGTCCAATCTTCCAAATTACACAATGAAGTAGAAATTTCAACTAAATAAAAGAGATACATCAAAAACCATTTTCCTATTGCTGCTACATAACCTATCCTCAACAGTGTTGATGAACATTAACTATACTAGTTAAAACCCTCTCTTTGGAGATTTTGTCATCTTTTTTATTGTTTGAGGAGTTTCACATCCTCTACTCTTTGAGAAATTGTTTCAAAGGGGAAGTGTTGCACTCCTTTCACTGATGACTCCCACTCACATGTTCCACCCTGAAATGATAACAGATGATCATAATTTTATATTGGCTGCAGGGGGTTTAAGAAGCAGTTCCTTTACAAATAACCTTGAATTGCAAATATTTTTGGAAAGATTTCTCATAGGACTCTGCAATCATTTTGTTTATTTGTGTTGGTTTGGCTTTTCATGAATGATACACACAGGTATTAGAATAATTTAATTAGAGCAGCACAAATGGTGAACTTTACAAAGTCAGTTCATTTCATTCTTAAAAAAACGTTTTCCCTAGAATAAATCAATATTTGATTAAAAAGATCAAAAGATATAGTATTTAACACACACCCCTCTTTCTCCCTCCAAAGCCATTACATTTGTGTACTTCCTTATAATGTGGGGTCCTCCCCCACCCCATTAACCAATTTCTTTTACATTAAATGGAGCTTCTGCCACTTTCTTGCAGCTAGGGAAAACCTCTCAGTTCCCTCCATATATGCTGTGAAAATTTTCCCCATTTTGGATTTGTTATGCTTATTTAAAAAAAAAAAAAACTTATTTGAAGGCTTTAATGCTCTCCCTTTTACATATAAGCCTGTTTCAAAGTTTCAATGTATAGAGAAATATGCCCAATTTAAAACCTTTGGTAAAAAACTGGGCCAGCTGTTGGTCAGCAATTGTATCAGCAATAATTGTCATCTTCCATTTCCTCAGTTAAGCACTCAAAAAACTCCTTTCTCTCATCTTCCCGTTATTACATCCAACACAAGAATTTCCTCAAGACAATTATAATTTATTTAAAGTGAATATATTCTTAACATCATATCCATTAATCATTTTTGTACAATAAGGATTAGCTGAAAGCTAGGTACATAAATGTTCAAAAAGTATTTACTAAACAGAAGAGTATACCCTTAATGAGCTTAATGAACGGACATTCTATACTTGGCTAGTACTTATACATAACACATGCTTTTCGTTGTGTATAATTAAAGTTAAATTTACTATGTAAGTTTAACTTTTAAAATTAGAAACAAAAGCTCTCTACAATGACCAATTAATTACTATCCTAGATACCAAGCATCTGACAGCTATGTGATAAGGGTGTGAAAAGACAAAGGACAAAATTCAACAAGACTTTTGTGTGTGTGTATGAGAGTCTCTGATGTTTGATCCAAAAACGTGTTCCCTTTGTAATAATTATGGCTCCCTCACTGAGTGGGAGCATCAAGAAAACAACACTACAAAATTAGGATTAAAGAGTGGCAGCTACACTTTTAAAAAGAACATGCCTCATATTTTAAGTTTCAAGTCATGGGAGGGCAGGTCTAAGTATTTTATTTTTTTTATTGGTTGTTCAAAACATTACAAAGCTCTTGACATATCATATTTCATACATTAGATTCAAGTGGGAATCGTAAAGCCCCCAAAGCGAGTAATAACCAAGTGCATGCAGAAAAAGCAGGCAAGTAGAGGGCAGAAGCTCCTGAAACTGCAGGGAGTAAAAGGCCAGCAAGGACCCGGGCTTCCAAGAATACCCCAGGGCTCCAGCAGGGCTCTCCTCACAGTCTCCACCAGAAATGTACGAAGCGCCTGGAGTGCTACGAAAAAGCGCTTTTGAACAGAGCGCCAAAAATGCATTGCACAGGAAATGACCGAACGCCGAGTGTTCGCGTTCGAAGGAACGCAGCCTTTCGGACACTAACCTGGGAGCCACCGGGGCGCCCGCTGGGGCTTCCGTGGAAGTAACGCGCTGAGGCCACGGTGTGGGCCAAAGGAGACGGCGGCCCAGCCCCAGCTCCGACAGAGTACACAGGCAGCCACAGCCGTCAAGCCCACAGCCGCCATCTTCCCAGCTGTCCCTGCGCCCAGCCGGGTTCTAGAGAGACGCAACACGCAGAGCTACCAGGCTGCGCATGCCCAGCTCACTGGAAGGCGGAACTTGCTAAACCTTGCTGCTCAGCTTTTTCCGCTCGGAAGAGCGCGCATGCGTAGAGCATCCGTCGCGCATCCCATTATTTCTACTGCATTGTTGTTTCTTCTTTAGGGAAATTTGCCTCTAACAGTTTGGAATACTTTGAGTGACCTCGAGAAGCTGCCTTCTCATCTGGCTGCTGAAAGCTCGGAGAGGAACCATATCCGGAGTTTCTAGATAGGAAACCCTCTTACGGTCCGGAGGACCTTTGGGAGAGGAACCAAAAAGCTTGCTGCATCCCAAGTTCCCGTGACTTCCTGACAGTTTTAACCTCTACCGAAAACGCCTCCAAGATGTGACCTTAATCCTGATGTGTAAATCTCTGATGTGAAATCAGACATCTTCTGGTTCCCTTGCCCATTTTCAACTCATAGTTTTTGTTCTAGTTTTTCACGTGCCTGCTGAATGATTGAATTATCTTGACCCCCGCTTCTTCCTATATGGAAGAATAACGTCAGCAGATTAAATCATCTAAATGGAAGAATAGGATTTAGAAGAGTAGATAATTTTTAGTAGAATATTTTATAATCCAGGAATAGAAGGGAATTTTAAAATTAATATTTGAAAACCCCAAATTATACAGAAAAATACATTTGATTGTATATGAATTTAGACATTTTTAATGGCAAAAGATACATTAAGTCCAATGAGAACTTAGGAAAAAACTAGGCTTTACAGCATAGATACATTGATTGTACTCAGTTTACTCTTAGAAATAAGAAAAACAATTTCAATAAATTGACCAACAGCTATGAATAGGCAGTTTATGTAAATAAACATGATGTCTAATTGAAAAAATGTGAATTTAAAAAATAACATACCATTTTTTCCACCCCATCAGAGTGGCAGAAATTTTAAAAGGGCAACTATTTGCAAAGATGATGGAAACCATCATTTATGTATTGTTGCTGGGTGGGTGAAATGCTAAAATCTTGTCAAGTAATCTGGCCACATTTAATACAATTTAAAATAAGCATTATTTTCAATGCCCTTTGGCCCAGTGCCCTCCCATTTGTGAGTACCTTATTGAAAACAAGAAACACAAGTCCATTATGATGCATGCTATTTACTACAGCACCATTTCTTGGAAACAGACAAGGGAAAAAATGAATGGACAATAGAAAAATAGTTGGATAAATTATACAAGTGTGGACTAAAATTCTGACATCCTTCAAAGTAATTCCTGAGGGCCACAGGTATCAACCAATAAGGCCTTCTCTAATATTTTTCTGCTTAAAAGTCACTTAGCTGGTGTAATGCTTTGAGGTGAAACCACTTGACTATTTTTAGTTATAAAATTTGGAGAAATGACTGTTACCAGAGCTAAAGGCAAATGTTGTATATAGTAAATCCAGCATGTCTTTGGGGTCTTAAGAACCTGTCCTGTTAGATTAGAACAAACTGGAAAAGTTGGATAAATAGAGACTGAATAGATCTCTTTCTTAAAAGGTATAATGTCGGGGTTGGAGCGGTAGCTCAGTGGCAGAGTGCTTTCCTAGCATGTGTGAGGCATTGGGTTTGGTCCTCAGCACCACATAAAAATAAACAAAGGTATTCTGTCCTTTTACAACTAAAAAACAGTTGTAATATCTCCCAAATAGGAAGGACATAGAGTAAGGACTTAACTTCAGGACATATGCCACAAGATGTTGAGCTATTTTGCTAGTTTTCCATTAGGCTACAAAGGGACTGAATTACAAGGTGATACCCAAGGAATGTCACTTCACCATCCCGAGTATTTTAACAACAAAACACTTCTCTTTTTTGTTTTTGGATAATTGCAAATGTTTCCAATGATTCCTCTTCCTTCTTTCCCCTTTATTTTTTCAGGTCTTTTGGTATTTTATGTGCAGCAAACTAGTGGCAATATTCATACTCTGAAAAATGCTGCACAGAAAAAGCAAACCCATTAATCATTTTCTTTGTTCATCCTAACCTAGCAATTCAGGAACATTTGCGGCTTAAGACAAGTGTAAATACTTTTCCTGACAGTGATGGACTTGATATTTGCTGAGAGCCATTGCCAAGTAGGTATGACGCATGGCATGACCCAGGTCATTTGCAGTGACATTGCATGTAAGGTGACCTTGCTCAAGGACCAGGGCGGATCGAGGTTTAAGGTGTACCCTGCTGGGAATAGGGCGTATCCTGCTGCCTCAGGCATGCCCACTCCTTGAGTTCCCGCCCGTTGAGTTCGTTGAGTTCTCGCGGGATTCAGAGAGTATTTGGGATTCAGAGCCCGGTGGATTTTGCCCAGATTGTGGATTTGCCCAGAACGTGTGTGTAAAGTGCCAGTGACAGTTCGAGAATAAAGAGTTGCTGTTTGAATCTACAAGGTGTGTGGTGGCTCGTGATTTTGTGCCCAGCCAGACTGCGGCAGATATTGACCAACTTGTTTTCATTCTGGCCATCTACTGTCAATGTTGCCTTCATTAACAACAGTGTGAAAGAACATATTGTTGAGGGCAGTTTCTCTTTCAGAAATCTGCTATCTTAATTTAGAGGGACAAATGAAGTACTCATCAAGTAAAATCCCAAAGCTTTCCTTCACATTTGCATTTTTTTCTTGTTGGATAGAAAGGTAAGTAAACATAGTCCTGGAAATCCACAGTTATTACTGCCTTCATTTGAAAAGACAATAAGATGTCAGAGATTTTAAGTTTCATCTCATTTTGTAAGCAATAGTAATGTGGCCAGAGATCCTTCTAATTATTAGTTTTCAAGCTAAAAATCATAATGTTAGCACACAACAATCTTTATGTGGATTCTACAATTGATTTTTGCTGATTAATCAATCTCCCATCATGTTGCAGATAGGTAACTTCTTAATCAGAGAAGAGTTTACTTTCAAATGTGAAATCAGGTCAACATTTTAATCCAAACTCAATACATTTAACACACAAATTTAAAAGGTTTAAATCATGCAAATTGATTAGAATACCCTTACAGTCCTATGGAGATAATACAGTACAGGAAAGTTTTGTCTTTATATTAACCAACAAAATCTCAACAGTTGCATTTCAATCTCTTAGATCATTAATCAGTTTAAAGGTGATCTCTGTAAAATCAGATTTTAAAAATACAATCATGATTTTTGTCCTTCATTGTTCAAGTAAAATCTTGTGTCATCCAGTTGCAAAATCTTATTATTGGCAACAGGTACATATGTATACAGACTACATTGCAAAATAAAAAAGAAAATTGTACCCAATCAGGCCTGACGGATTTTATAGACACTTCTAAGCTAGTCATTTCCCCTTTGTAAGTTATGTCATTGTTTTCTACTTCTATTTATTTGCCATGTTTGGGAAAGAGTACATTCATACTTACAAACACACAAAACATGAAAAACTAGATTAAATGGCATCCGAAAAACCATTATAAAAGAGACTTGCCTGAAGTCATTTAATTCAACAAAAATTAATTTAACTCCAAAAAACAAAAGCTAAGTAAAAGAAATACATAATAAACTATTATAGAGAATGTTAAGTGAACTTTGCTTGCGTTTTTATAGAACTACACCATTTCTGTAAAATAGGTATTTTAATTATTCTGTTCTTTGGTGAAAACAGAGCTATGATTTCAGAGTTAAGTCATGAGAGGCTATCTATAAAGAAAATATGCTACTGGTTGCCTTTACTCTCAGCATTGGGAATGGAGAAATCTTCAGCAAAATAAGTTCCTAACATCAAATGTTCTCTTTATTTAAAATTGTCCAATATGAGAGAATGTCTGTTGTCTACAGGAGCTTTTTTTTTCTGAAACACACAGCTTTTTTTTCTTCTTTTATAATAAATGGCTTACTATATATGTTCCATAGCTTATACTGATGATGACATTGCAATGTCAATTTCCACGGCACTTAATGGCATCAAAATATCATTTTAAAATATAGAGCAACACCAAGTGCAGTTCACTACTTGAAACTACTACTGTTAAATAGAAGTCATGCCAAGTCTTTGGTTTTGGTGCAGTACTTAAAAATTAAGGCAAAATTCTTAAAGGACATTCTCCTCCAAGCCCTTATTTGCTTGTATTTATAAAATGCTGTTTTTTAAAAAAGTCAGTTGATTACCAGTAATGTCAATGGCAATGATTTGGATGCTAAAATAATTCCATATTTCCAAGTACATATATACAGACATTTTGTAAACTGTTATTCATTTCACCAAAACCAACAATTGATAAAAATAGTTCATATGAAATGTTCATATGTGATATTTATCAAAATAGTGTTTCTCACAGGAACTTTAATTCTTTTGCTATGTATGATCAAACTTTGAATTAAGCTTCTTCTTTCTCTTTACAAAAGACTTCCCAATAAGAAAAGAGTTCTGAGCATGTACAGTTAAAGGAGGGGTGTGTCAGGTCATTCCATCTGAGATTGCATATGGCTTCATTCTTGTATGGGATTATTGCAGTCTGCCCTGAAGTGGACGATTTCTTCTATTCACTACAACAAGAAGTGAGTGTATCCTTCTGCTCCGGTAACTATCACATCCATCCAGATCCGCATGGCTTCGGGTGATGGGGCCACCATATAATAGATTCTGTCATGCGTCTTGACACTAAAGGTGAGTAATGGATTAGGGCTCTAAATTCCAAAAATAAAAAGAATGTCAAATAAGCATCTTGAAGTTATAACAGTAAGTACAAAGACATATGTGAAGGGTTCTTCCTCTTTAAATGTTACTCCTTATAGAAATTTATATTTTTAATTAACTATAACTCCCATGCCAACTCCCAATGCCTTTCTCAGGATTGACCATCTTTCTGGTCTTTCCGCACATGATATCTCACACAGAGTTAATTACTAGTGATTAGTTTATAAAGCATGGTACCTAGCTGGTAAGAGGTACATAATAAGTGGTGGCTGGTATTCTTAGCTCTATTAAGATCTTATTAAATCACCATTCCCCTCATAACTTCTTTCCCTTTCAAAAAGAAATATCCTACTTATTTTAATGTTAATTTTCCAGCACCATTCTGATCATATCTATTTGTTATTCTGGAACAAGTAAATTGCTTAAAATCCAAAAATATCTTTTCCCAGATTAATTATGCATTCGAATTGTATGAATTTAGAAAACTAATGCTTACCTTATTAGCATTCTTAAGGTGATCATAATATACTTCTTCAATGGCTTGAAAGTATATTACTCCTTTTAATTTAGCTTCATGCTTGTCTGCAAAGACAGATTGAGTATCACCACTGATGGACAGGAAAAATGGTAAACTCATAATTATCACCACTAACTTATTTACCTACCATTTGAATTATCTAAGATTTATTAAGATAACCTGGGCTAGTGCATTGGCCTGTTATTTATGAAGGAATAATAATAATAATAACTATCACCACCAAAACCCATGAAATTCCCAGTTCCAAGCCAAAGAAGCTCAATGACTTGGTTCAAGGCTCTTCAGCAAATTAGCAGTCAAAACAACCAGAACTACTGACTATTAGATGAGCACACAAAGTAGAAACATTATTGAAACCCATACAAAATTTTCCCCACATTCTCCAACATCTTCATAATGGAAATATTAATATGCAGATTTGTTATAGTGAAATTTTTGAGTGTTTTTATTTATAATTTAAATAAT
The DNA here is from genome assembly GCF_047511675.1 of Marmota flaviventris. Taxonomy (NCBI): domain Eukaryota; kingdom Metazoa; phylum Chordata; class Mammalia; order Rodentia; family Sciuridae; genus Marmota; species Marmota flaviventris. Next base: position 66,178,813 of record NC_092505.1, read on the forward strand.
ATTCTACTTATATCTTTATCAAACTTGTCCAACATGTTTCATTTTTTTCTTATTTTGAACAGAGTTTCTCATCGATAATTTATTATCCTTTCAATGCAACATTTTTAACTTGTTTCCAAAGATTTTTTTAGATTTAATCATAAAAACAAAATACAAAACAACAAAAGGCTCCAATGAACAGCACCACTCTGTGATTTATTAAGTTCTTCAAATATTTTATAATTTGAACTCTACAAAGATCACAATGCAAGTGAGCCTATTAAAGAATTTTAAAAGCATGGGTCAGGAGACAAGGAAAGAGACTGTCACACCCAGTTGGTGGAAATACAATTGAGACAGTCCCTTTTGGATGGCAACTGGTAGACAAACACAATTAAAAATGCAAAAATCCTCTTACTCACTAATTCTACCTTAAAACTTTATTGTATAACATCTACTTTGTTATGGCACACTGGCTACAGGACATCTGATTGAGATTTAATAAGGTACTGATTTAATTATAGGCCAGCCACACAATGGAATCTATATAGCCACTAAAATCACTGCAGCCTTTGTGTATAGGGACAGGAAAGCACTCTTGACATACTTTTATGTGAAATAGGGCATGAACAAAGTGAATAATTTGTTACCAAAAGGCACAGAAGAAAAAAGAATATATACACATAACAAAGCATATAAAAAACAAGGACAGGGGCTGGGGTTGTGGCTCAGTGGTAGAGTGCTTCTCTAGCAGGTATGAGGCACTGGGTACAATCTTCAGCACCACATCAAAAACAAATAAATCAGGCACTGTGTCCATATACAGCTAAAAATATGTTTTAAAAAAACAAAGACAGAAAATTTGAAAGAATATTTCAGACTTAACAGTGACAGAAGGTCAGGATACCTATGATGGAAAAGAGATTTTATTTCATTATATAGATTTTATTTTATTTTGAAATTTTTTTACTAGATAAGTGCATCTTCTCCCCAATAATAATAAAAAAGAAACAACAACAACAAAAAAACTCATCTTAAAAAATAGTGACCCAGAGAAATTCCCCAGAAAATAAACTTAATATATTTAATTATATTGAACCCAGAACTGTTTGATAATGGACTATATCTTTGTGTTTTGCTCTTCCTTGGGAAATACTGTTTTTATTAATACTCATGTTCAGTGGATTTCAATCAGTTTGAATGAAAGAGAAGGTCAATGTGTCCCTCAAACATTTACCACGGAAAGGCTCCTGCAACAATCCATGGGAATACAGTGATACTTTATTTTCTCAAAACAGATACAAAATACAATCTGGAGATAAAAGTACATCTTGTCAGTGTTTCAAGCAGACAGAAAACTAAGGAATGAAAACTTCTGTTTGTAGGGCACTTCCTCTGTGGGAAAGCCCTCTTCAGAACAGAAGCCTCTCAACCACATGGAGGGCAAGAAGATCAATGGTGCTACTGTACATGGACCAGCAAATGCTGTTATTCTTTCTCTCTCAACAGCACTATTCCCTCAATTTTCAGACATTTTTTTTCTGTGCTTCAGCTTTCTTTCTAGACTCTCTGTTTTAAGGTACAGGAGGCCAAGGACAAAGGCAGGATCATGAATAATGGAGAGCTGGGACTTCAGCCTTCAGCACTCACACTTGCAGCTTCTTCAGGCATGCAAGGTCACGCGGGGACAAGCTGAAGGGCACTGCTCCTGTGGGGTCAGGTCCAGCCTAAGCAGCCATCTGGGGGACTAGATAAGGACTGCTCTAAGCCTGTGCTTGTTGGTGTTTGGCAAGGGGATCTGGTAGAGGTATGAATGTGGTTGGGAGTGGACAAAGCTGATGGTGATGGCTATGAACAGAGCCTACTGGGCAGCATTTGTCCTACTAGGTCTCACTGGTCATTTACATCTTAAGTAAGTATTAGAAAGCTGATGAAATGGAGTTTTATCTGTTTGATGTATTAGCATTCTGAGTAGTCTTTCATATACCAGAAAGCTTTGGATATTTTTAAAAAACTGAAAAACAATCACCAAAAGTTTTGATTTGGATCAGAAGGATACAAGTTTTAAAATAAAAAATAGTGGCCCAGAGAAATTCCCTAGAAAATAAACTTAATATATTTAATTACATTTTAATTACTTTTAACCCTTTACATGGATCAGAAGGATACAAGTTTGAGAAGTTGGCCTGGGGACTGAGCCAGTCACCTGGCTGCTGAATGAAAAAATAAAATAAAGTTGACAAAGAAGAGGAGTATGGGAGAGGGAAATGTCTTTGAAGTTCTTTTAAAGTTTTATTTTTGGAAAATTCTGGGTGAGGTTGTCTAGCATGCTGCAAAATTTTGTTTGTGCATTTTTGCCAACAAGAGCTGGGATTTCTTATTAAATAGGCATCTTTTCTACTGCACTAACTGAAGAGAGCTGCTCTGGATTTTTATAAAACCCAAGGTCAGAAAGCCCTGGGGAGGCAAAGCAGGCACCTCCCAGGGACAGGCCATGTTCTTCAACCACTGACTTCTGAAGTAGCTGGACCCCACCCAAGGAAGCCCCTTCCTGAAAGGCATGCACTCCTGCCCATTTCCACCCCAATTCTAGGGCTCTCTAGCCAGTGTATCCTTCACTGAATTGAAGGGTGGTGGGTTTTCACACTCCTCCTTACATTCAGTAACCTGCACTCACTGGTTGGCTTAGATGGCTGACCTGTTGTTTTACATTTTTTCTTTTTTCTCCCCCCCACCACTTTTTTTTTTTTTTTTTTTTTTTTTGGAGACAGGACCATGCTAAGTTGCTGAGGCTGGCCTCAAACTTGTGATCCTCCTTCCTTAGCCTTCCAACCTGCTGGGATCATAGGTATGCACCTTGGCACCTGGAAGTTTTACATTTATTACACTAACACAATTTACAACAACTCCTAGAGATGCTCATGAAGGCTGATACTGTCACTCCAAAGCATAATATCTGGTAAGATACCTGTCCTCCTCAGCAGCTGGAAAGAGAGTACAGCTAGACTTTTGCTAATAATTGTACATACTTCACATATGATCTAAGAGTAAATAAGAGGCCAGTTATATTAATAAGTATATAAGTAGGCCAGTAATACTAATATTTTTGTATTTATATACGATTCAGTAGAATACATCTCTTATAATCCAGCAAGTGAGAGTCCAAAAATGCTTTATGGATTTACTTATTCACTAGGTCACAGAGGAGCTTTACTCTCTGTACTTAAAAGATCATATTAGTTTGTAAACATTAGCTGAATGACTGTCAGCTAGGGCTGCTTAATTGTATGTGTTAAATAAGATATATGGCAATAAATAAATAAATAAGAAGAAACTTTTTTTCTGGCCTTGTGGTTCAAAGGCCAATATTTTAATGTTAAAAGTATAAATTCCACTTAATATGTGTTTGGGTTGCAGTTTATTGCAGAACTGGAATGGACTGATTCACACTTTGTTAATAATATTTTTATTATTTGAGAAAAGGAAATTCATACCACATTGAACTATACAATCTAAATATAAAATACGGTACATCCTCCAAGCTAATGTTTCCGTTACTCTTATTACTTACCAACCTGTTTATACTGACTCTCAATTGCCTTTCCTCTTTAACAAAATATAGAATATTTTCTATATTCTTTGAATATATCACTTCAAGTTTTTTTATCACCCACCTGCATAATAAGAAAATGTTCTCTTATTCCGATCAAAAACAAACCAACGTTTTTTCCAAGTTTTAATTTTTCCACCCATTTTGATAAGGAATCCTCGACAGGTCTTCTCTGTGATGGATACGTGATAACAGGTATCAATATTGTGGCCAGCAGTTTCTACGTGGCTCCGCAAATCAAAGTCTTCCTTCCGGACAGGTAGATAACGTGTCAAAGGACGAGCCTGAAAAAGAACGAAACTCATTCCAAATAAGGCTAAGTATTTTTTTCATTAGGTTATAGATGTTTAGAAGCAGAAACTAAGTGAAAGTCTAAGCTTTAAAGTACCCATATCATTATGAGAGCTTAGGATAAAATGCTTATCATTTGGAGACTGAGTAGTGGATATTATTTTGAGCAGGATGCTACACTATGGAAAGGGTAGGTAAACTCAGACCAATAAATCCTATTCCTTGAGGTGGGCAGATGGGAGAATGGAAAAATGTCATTTATTTTAGCTTAAAAGAGGTACTTAGCTCCTAACAAACACAGGGAAATGAAGCATAAAGCTATTTGGGTTGTTCTCTGCAAATGAAGATTCCTCCATGGGAAGATTTCCATTCTCCCTGCCACAACCTGAACAATAGTTCTCCTTAAGTAATTCCAGTCATGGCATGACTGGTTGAACACTATTTAATAAGTACAACCCCCAGAGATCTTCCTAAATTATAAATGTCAGCTTGTCTACACTTGGAAAGAAATTGAAGGAAAAAAATGTATGTTTTGAAAAGTGAAGCTAAAATAATGTTAGAAGTCAAAATCAAAGCTGCACCTAACATAAGTTATTCAGAACCAGAGGTCAAAGGGAGGTATTAGATGTTTTTCATTTCACTAATAGTGCAAAGGCTTATCTAACCAAGAAAGATAACCTAATATAACCATGGGTAATATTTATGAAATGGTGTTCTATTTTATCCTGTTAAATAACTCTACCCCTTGGCCCTGGGGAGATGATGTAATCATATACTTGGAGGCAAAAACTTATAATCTGGATTAAAGTAGAATTGTGATTATTGGTTTGGCACTGGATACTAAATAGGCATGGATGACCTTCACTGCAAAACAGAATTTGGTAGGGCAAAGTGAAATAAACAAGTTTTACTTTGTATTTTTCTTCTGTATTTTGCCTTTGATTCTGTGGTTCTTGACTGTGGTCGTGTGTCACAACTTACTGAGCCCTTGGAACACACAAAGCTTTAAAGACAGTCTTTAACTGCAATACTATCAAATTGCAAGTAACTAGCAAGAATAAGGGAAACGATGTTTTTTGTCTTTGAATTTTGTATTGACATTGTATTTGTTTTCAGAGGCTAATGCAGTGGCATTTTTCAAAGCGGTTCAAAAAAATATTCTCCTTTTAAGTGTACTCTGGAGAATGGGTGGATGAAAATATCCTCTCCCATCAACATGTTCCATGGAAGTAAAATGTCATTTGATTGGTAGTTACCTAGAGGTTTTGAAATAAAATATTTTGCCCACTCACAGACACCTTTCACCTGATTTTGCTCTTCAGCCTTCAAGAGAGGTGAAGAAAGGGGCACCCCACACAGGATGGCTGTCTTCTACGGAATGACCACCAGGGGGCAACCCATGCTTATTCATTTAGATTTACCGACTAACCTGTGCCCTTTGTTTCTCCCTTATTTTCACTTCCTTCTCTATTAACTTCTGCCTCTGGCTAGTTTCTTCCTGCAATCGTTTTTCTAGGAGTTCTCGGCGTCGTTTTTCTTCTTCCAGAGCTCGTTTTTTGGCTTCCATTTCCCGTTCCTAAATATCATGATGCAGAACAATGATTATTTTAAGACATACTGGTTATACTTGGATGGTTCCAACAAATACCTAAAACAAAATTCTATCAGATAATTTTTGGTTTGCATTTTATTCTCTTAAAATATATAACCCAGGTTAACACAACCCATACTCACTTCAGGCATAGCTTCCAAACTCATACACAGAAATGCAATCATTAAATTTAATTAACACATCTTGATCTTAGGTGAAAATCCAGCTTGTGACTATATGCAGTTATTGTGTATCCATGACATAGCTCTACCATAAAGTTTCACAAAATGTCCCCCAACGCTAGTTGTGGGGTTTAGCCTTTCTTTGGAGGGCTGTATTCTAATTGAAGGTCATGGGTCTTTCAATTCCTGTTGTTACTCCATAGCTTCCTGGCTGAAGGTCACAAAGGAAGCACATAGGGAAGTTAAAAAGGAAAGGAGGTGCCCTCTGGGCAGGATGCAGAGGCATTTAGGGGGATTCCTAAGGAAGTTTGGGTTCTGACTTGAAATATAATCATAATGCCTTGGGATTTTTAATATTACAGCCATGTAGTTAGCACAAGCTGGGAAGGAAGGGAGAATGCATAAAGACAGACATTCTTCTCTGTTCCTTGGCAAAGTCATCAAGTGTCCATCAAAGGAAAACACACTACGAAGCTCCATTTCAGTTTATATCAGCACTATATGTACTTCAAGTTATGGGAATTGCAGTACAGGAAGTGTCTTAGAAACCAACCCTCTAACACTTTTACATTTCAGATTAGAAAGGAGACTGAGAAGACTGAGTGACTTTTCCAACATCACGGCCTTTATTAAGGCTCTTCAAGGAGGAGTACTTCCTGATATGGAATACAGGGTTCCCTGTACAAATTACCACATCACTGACCTCTGGCACTTAGGTATTATACTTACCCTGGATTCAAGCAGCCGTGTCTTTTCGGCATGAGCCTGTTTCAACAGCCTCTCCATTTCTTCTATTCTAGCAATATTTGAAGTGCTGGCACTGAAACAAACACAGAAGCCTTTTAAGAATATTGGTTCTGACTGATATGTCTCTCTGACAGACAGACAACATTCATACACACACACACACACACACACACACACACACGTCAAGGGATATGCATGACAAAACCCGATCATACACAACTTAAAGGATGTTCCTTACCAGTCATTGTTCTGAAGAGGCAATCAATTCAACTTTGAAAATTGTAGGTGACACTGACTTATCTCAGTTTAGGGGATAAAACTAGGCAAGCAAAATAATTCTAATGTAAACTGCTTTGCTCATAAATAAATAAACCAAAGCCAAATTTTGCCAGGTGTGACTTCAAAACATATCCTTCAAAGTCTAAAACTGATAGCCTGTGGAAGGCCTTCCCACTGGTTTAATGATTCAGATGTCCACCTAATAAGACTATCACCAAAGTTCTACACAAATGACACCTAATGCTTGAAGTCACTTTATTCAGTTGCAGAATATGTGCCCCAGCTGATGTTTGTTGTGTCTTTCTACCTCTGGATGTTTTACTTCTTAAATGATGATGCAAATTAAAATATGACGTCCATAGATGCAGCAGCTGGGTGGCGGCCAGTTTCATGAACACTAATCTACCCAGTGTATGAATGAAGGAATCCACAAAGGGATTCAGGAGCTTCGAAAGAAATACATCTTGGAAGAGACGTCATGTGAACAAGGAAAGGAAAACATTACAGAGGGAATGACACACGAACAGCTCAGGGAACTCAAAGAGAAGGAAAGAATTGGAAATGTTTAACACGAGACACAACATTTTATTTTCACTTGTTTACATTTTCCTGGGAAGGATGAACATGGTCTGGCCCACAGCCTCTTTACTCTGGTTCTGTAGCCCTGGGTACACTGGGAGCCACCGCTGTCCTGGTGCCTATGTGCCTTGAAGTCATTAAGGGCCTGTCATCTTCCTAGACTCTCTTGGGCACAGACAGGCTTTCATGTTTGTGTCTTCATAGCACAGAGCCTGGTATGAGCCAGGATCAATGATTGCCAGGATCAATCATCCCACAGTAGCATTAGAGAAAGAGTTAAGGGACAGTGCACATTCACGCAATAATGAATTTATAACAATGCATGTTAAAAATGAATAAGCTGAGCCCTCTTGGTCATAGATGATTGTTAGTATAATATCCCTAAGTTATATTTTTGATCAAACCAAACTTAGGATGACTCAAATACAGGGCTAAGAGTTCTTTTGAAGAGATAAATGACCACAGTATCACAGGGCAATGGCTTCTCTTAAAGTCAGTATCGTTAGCCCCATTACAAAACACACTCTTGGAAGAGAGAGAGCAACTGGATCCTCTCAAGCTTAACAACAAGGCTGGCTTCTTAGAGTGACTTTGGCCCAGTTGTTTAGCCAGGTGTTTTCTCCTGAGAAAGAGAATCCAGTAATTTCTTCTTTTTGTCATTAGCTAATGAGAGAAGTACAAAAGAGTAAGTTTTGTTCTTTTCAGTTGGTTAAGAATTGGTTCTTTTCAGTTGGTTAAGAATTTAAGGGAAAAAAAATCTTTAATGCTTATGCAGGAATTCTTATTTTTTCTTTCTTTGACAATATCTGATTCATGGATGAAAAAGGGACAAATTTCATTGGCCCAACTGAGAAAGCTGAAAATATATAGTGGTAGGCCATGTAATGGCACAAAATTATACTTATATTCTATAGAACTAATTGTGACATCAGATATGTATGTTTTGTGTCTCCAATTAATTTGGAAATTATTTGAGTTTTATTAAGTCTCAGTTTTAAAAACTCACCAATTAAAAAAAAACCTCACCAATAGACTACCCTTATTTGTTCCAGTTTTATACAATCTATACTATTTATATTTCATTGTCTACCATTTTGTTTTCTTGTTTCATTTCTCTCAACTTTATTGTATTTATATATTTATATCTTATTTATTATATATAGTATATATATACTCATAAATAATTGACAATGGTATAGATTTGTGGTATAGAACATATTTCGATATATGTATACATTGTGAAATGATTATCATGACCAACAACATACCCATCACTTCACGTAGTTTCCGTGTGTGTGTGTGTGTGTGTGTGAGAGAGAGAGAGAGAGAGAGAGAGAGAGAGAGAGAGAAGATGCACTGTCCCTTAACTCTTTCTATGATGCTACTGTGGAATGATTTTGCCTGGCCATGATAATTGTCCACATTTGCTTCACACAGAACTGACCCAGTTATATTATCACAGGTAGCCAGTCCTCATGGTCAGAAATTACTAGTACTGTTTATAATGTTCCAAATGTCCAAAAATTGAGGACAAAGTAAAAGATTCGATGAAAGATTAAAAGTAAAAGGAAGAGAGAGGAGAATTCTTATTTCTCGTTTGTGTCATCATCTGCCTTAAAAATATTCATGTTACAGTAAAATTAGCTTTTATCCTTTAGTATGATAGAAAATAATATGATAAGTACCAAGAAAGTAATAGGAATTAATATTTGGAATGAGTGTCATGACAAAACAATCTCAATAGGGAAGTTCTTGGAGACTGGCATGTAGAATAATAAAAGACAAAAAAATTGCTGTGTTGAAGATTTTTTTAAAATTATGCATTAAAATATCCCCAAATTATAAGTCTATTAAAGAGGTAATTCCATGCTGAAATTCTTGTAACATAAACTTGGTCTTGTGGTTTATTATGTCACAAAAAGCTTTTCATAGAGTTATAGAATTACTCAGTTGTGGATAATTTGCCTCCACTTTTTGTTGAGACATCATTTTTTTGATTACCAGGATGTTCCATGAGCTGCACATTGTTTTTGCTTTTTCAGCACCATTACTTACATTGTCAACAAACACAAGGCTCAGAAAATAGGTCTTGGGTCTTAGAAAGCTAGCAATTGATAGTCAATTCTGCACAAATCCTTATTTTGCTAATATTATTGAACTGTCTTCTAGAAAAATCTTCTGAAAGCCACCTGCAATGACACCTGTTATTGCTGTTGCCTTGGTTATCTTCCTAAAGCCCTGACTCTGTGCTTATACTTTCAGAAAATGTTAACAACCAGTATGGACAAAGGCTCAGAGATCTGAGAGTTTCTTCCCTCTCAGCCAATAGACATTCTGTGACGGGTGCAGGAGAGAATGGAGGGAGGGCAGGGCTGGATTCAAGATGCCAGGACCTGCATCTGTTTTACTCAGGAGGTAGGTGGGCATTGCTAATGCTTCAGAAGAGGAGAATCCCTGCGACCAGCTTATATTTATGTGTGCCTTTGGTTCCAATTTTATAATACTACTTTTGCTTTCCTCCAAAGTATGAATACAAATGTGAATAGTTAAATTCTCACCAAATTTTAGTGTCCAGAACAGCGAGGCTTTCCTTCTAACAAAACTTAAGGATAAAAGACCTCTAAAGCTCTGACTCTATTGTTGGAATTTCTTTCTTTATTTGTTCAAAAGCTGTGAAAATGAACTTGGAGTCCATCAACAGAGGGAACTTGATTTTGAAGCATAGTATAAAGGTGAACTCAAACGTAAATAAAGTGGAAAATGGACTACATAATGTCTGACTGGCTAAGTCACACAAGGTTCAAAGGTCACCCTGATCCCCAACTCTCTTCTGCATTTGATTTTGTACATATACAATGTCCCAAATTGATGATTTTAGGCTTGAAAACAGAAGGTGCTTTTCCAAACCAAAAATCTTACCCATAAAGAAACCTTACCTAGAGATATTGTCGGGTGAGCAGGCAGAGATGCTGGTCTCCATGCTGTCAGAGCTGTCCAGGCTCAAAGTGTCAAAGGCCTGGTCCTTGTAGCTGTGGTCTGGATAATGGAAACTATTCAAGTACACATTTGACTCAGATGCTGTGCGGTTGTAAAATTCGGATTTCTGCCTTTGTCCTTCACTCATCTGCTGGTGATTATAACCTAAGGGAAAATCCATGAATATGTAAATAGGCCTCATTTATCAGTCTTAGAATCTCATAAATCTACAGGCTCAAGACAGCAACCAAAAACATTTGCATACAAAGTTTGAGCCCTGTTCGAATTTGTTTTGAAGCCAAGAAGATCAAAGAAACAACATCATGCTCAGTGCAAGCAAGAATTTCAAAGAAGTGGTCTTGTGAGTGACTTTGTCAGTGGGGATCACTTGGCACTTTCCTATCTCATTCCTACAATTCAGTGCAACTGAGAATAACATATCAGTACACACACAACTACAAAGAAACGGAAAACCAGAAATGCAATTAAAGACCTTGAATCCTCTAGAAATAGTTGTTTAAGTGAAGGCAAAGTGATGCCAAGTGACAAGCAACACCAGGGTTATGGGGCACTTGCTTCTTCAATGGCATTCAAATTTCAGGGCACTCAGGTCATAAAACAGTAGGTGGATTGTTCAGGTGTAGGCTTTGAGAAACTCACATTTCATGCCAGGTCTAATGTTTTTAATCTAGTTAAGATCCAAACTGTGTACTTTTCTCATTCATATTTTCTCTCTGTATCTGCCTCTTGTCTGCCAACTCGTTCAAATGGTTGGACTCCTCCTAAATACTATATATCGAACATTCTTCTTTTCTAAGCTTAACAATCAGCCTTTAACTAGCTAGTGATAACCACTTGAAAAATGAAGGCATAAATAGGATCAAAACACCATAAATAGAAGGTATTTTCTTTACCCTGATACTCAAACATGTGGCATATTAGGTTATTGGTTTTATCTTGTGTTATTGCTTTGGCTTTCTCACCAGTAGGTAATTTCAGGCATTATAAATCAAACCGTCATCTTTTCAGTGTTCTAGAATACATTCAGTAAGTAGGGATCATGATGATGAACACATCTCTAAATTCATCAAAAGGTTTTTCTCTACAGTTTTAAATCTCTCTCTCCTCGGTTAAAGAAATGACTATGTGAATATCTCCCCTTGTTCAAGGAGTTAATGCCAATTAACCGTTTACAGTTGGACTATTCAAATTTGACTCTTTTGCTCTATTTACCTTTCAATGAGACTTTAATTAGTGATATAATGGTGAAAAGTAGGCAAAATGACAAAAAAAAAAAAAGAGGAGGGGGGATAATTCCAACAGTTTCCTTGGCAGTTGATTAAACATTTCCATTTAGAAACAGAAGCCACATCCATGATGTTTTAACAAAGCATTATCCATCCAAAGTTTCTGTAAAGTCATTTTAGTTTCATGCAGAGTTTTCATGCCATTAGTATTTGGAGCAGCTTTAGATGTCTAGGTAAAAATGTTATTTCAGATTAATTCATCTCTTGGAAAATGTTCTCGTCATTTAATCTGCCATCATAATCATGGCAGATTATGCGTAGTTATATTCTAAAGCCACATATCACTTAGCCAAGGGAAGTTGCAAAATATAAAAGCACACCACGAGAGCAGACACAATATCATTAATAATACTGATTAATGCATAAAGGATAAAATGAAGCCAGTGAATTCCTAAGTGTGGAGCTCGTGCTTTTTGTTGTAAAGAAAGACAAATAATTCATTACTCATATATTTACCTTTTACACTTGAACTTTTGGAATTACTAATTGCGCCTTTTAAATTGTTTCCAAGTATTCATTATAACAAGGAGGACAAAAAAAAAAAACAATAACAGAAATTATTAAAAAGGTTACACATGTGGGTTTCCTTATGATTTTAAAAGAGTCTGTGGCATTGAAAATTCACATCAGCACCAACTACATGGAAGACATTTCCTTGTTTTAATATGAAAAACATATCCCTAAAAGTCGGCCATGAAATTTAAAACATGCCAGAATTATTTCCCTGGCAATGACTGTGCCAAGACCTCCCACTGTCCTTCGGTTTCCTGTAAAGAGGAAAAGCCAGGGGGAGTCACCTTGTGGCAAAGCAGAAAGAGGGTCTGTTTCTTCTTAAAGCAGCTATATGTCCCTCCCTTAGCTCTTCCAGGGTTGTGGTTTTCATTGTAGTTTTTTTTCATAAGTATCACAGAATAAGAAAGCAAAGTTATAATTTTCAGGTGAGAGAGTAACCAGTAAACTACAAGGACTTGAATCTTTCAGATGGTGCATGAGGGACAGTTATAACCTAGTGCACAGTGTTCTATAGACTGTGAACACAGAATCCCCAGATCAACTTGATATTCACCGAGGTTTAACTGTTTGAAAGAATCTTCTAGTCATCCAGGGGGCAGGATAAGCCACTTCTATTTTCATTGCAGCTTAAATGGAAAACCCTATGGCTAATGAGTCTATGTTTTCCCAGAACAGGATTTTCATTTGCCTTACATCCAACATGAGCAGGGATGTCCCCCTTACGGAGCTACACATTTCTGCCAACTGGCAGCACTTCACTGGTAACAGTGAACCCAACTGTCACTTGGCTTGACCTCTTCCTTATTGAACAAGTTTTTAAAAAAGTTTTACCTACCATTATAAATAAGGGCCAGGACCTCTCTTCTGGGATCCTAGAATTGTACTTGTATGATCATGAAGAGCTGGTCTGGGAATTCAGGCTCTGGCCCAGCCATGCAAAAGCATTGGTCCTTTCCAGAAAGGAAACCTCATAGAAAAGCTTAGGGCTGAAGGAGGGTAATTGGTAGGAGCCCAGGAGGCACCACTAGTGCAGAAAGGAGCTCTGGGATAGCCATAAACTGGGCTAAGCATCCACCAAGTTAGCTCTGTCAGGGAGGACAGGAATGTCCTGCTAACCACAGGATCCCCATTTATTTAATACATGACTGTTATTTTAAAAAGTCATTGAATGGTGTTTTTATTTAGCTGTAAATTCCTTATATTAGTGGCCAGATATGGGAGTGGAATACTTCTACTTTTGGGGGCAGGACAACAGAATTAGGATGGGAAAAATGAGACTTGTCATTTTTCCAACCCATGTCTACTTGGATTTTGTTTTTATTTTTTGATTATATAAGCAAGAATAACATTCAGCAACAACTAAGAAGGAAAAAGGGCCTTGAAAATTCCCTAAATTCTTGCCATCCAGACAAATATAGTGCTTAAAGGGGGTTTATAAAGTGAGAACTGGTAATATCTGAGGCTTGTCTCATAGCATACACTAGGAAACAAAACAACTCTGCTCTCTTCCTTGCCCAAGAAAGCCAACAAATTGGATGTGTTGGGTCCATTCATTATCATTATCATTATTGTTAATGCCAGTCTGTATGAATTCTGGATAAGTGGACCCAAGGGCCTTTTGGAGTTAGCCATGTGAGATATAGAGTCTTGCCAATATATTCAAAATGTGTGCTACAAACTTTTACATGGTTATCTAGGTCTTCACATGAAAAATGAAGTGATCTAAAATTGTAGAATGAGTCAGATTTCCAACACTTCAGCCTCTCATAGCTCACCTGCTAAGGAATTGATTCTTCCTAATGACAGTCCACAGCCAGAAGAAGATACAGGACAAGTCAGGAATGGATGAGGAGAAGGATGGAGAAAGGGAAAAAGATATAAGATCAAAAGGATGACAAGGCAACAGAAAAAATATCCAACACTTCCCACATGCAGTCTCTGATGGTGTTAGTAACAATACCTGAGCAACACAGGATGATGTTTACATTTCTAGATTAAATCTAATTTTACAGTGAAAACCCAAGAAGTTAAAAAAATTCTTAAGATACATGCATAGTTAGTAAAAAAGCAATTTTAGAGGGAAAAAAAATTTTACCCTTACACATCAACCAGAAAATAGGAAGAGCAAGAATAAGTTATATTTACAAAACAACTCTTTTCCCCCCCAAGCAGACAATAGCAAGTAGTTTTTAAGAGAGAGTTTTGAAAAATGTCATTCAACAATCTGAAGCAGTCCATCAAGCTTTAATGACAAGTCTTCTAACATCTTACATCTTCCTAATTCCCCTCTGTAATAGCCAGTTTGCTTATTCAAGTCAGTCATGTAAGCTACCCCAGTCTCTACCAAGTCTTCTTTAAAACAGGCTTAAGTGGAATGAATGAGTAGGAGCTTCGTAAATCCTTCTGTCCCACCCCTCACAGCCTGCCTGATTTATTTTTACCTGGTCTTTATAAAGGAGATACAGCATATTTTAAGCTTAGCTTATATACATCACAATGCTCACTCTTCTCTTTATATAGATCCTGAGCCTTACAAATCAGTGGTCCCACAGCGCCCATATTTCCTGCATGGTCTGACCTTATGATAAAAGGCCAAGACCAAGAGGGTCATGCAGCTGCCTGTGAATGGACAGCAGCTGCCCCCAGCATTATGTTTTTGTGCAAATATGCAACTTTTTTTCTCTATTGTGTCAAAGGAATAATCATTAGCCTAAAAATCCACCATTGTAGAATTTAAAATCCACTCATTTCTTAACGATGACTTGACAATGACCTTTCTATATTTGCTGGAAACAAAAACAGCACACAAGGAAGTTATCATACCTTTCTTGGACTTTCCTGTATTTAATAAAAACAAAAGGACAAAGATTTCATTCATTCTAAAGCTTACAAAGGAACAATTGATAAGTTGTGCAAAAACCAAAGACCATTACAACCTCAGGAGTTGGGTTCCTCAGCTCTCAGCTTTTAACTTTGTTTTCAAGATCTTTGTGGGAGTCCCACTGTCAGGGCCTTGAAAATGATACTGATGTGGGAAGGCTTATACTTACACCATCGTCCTTGATGCATCCATTATGAATAGCAGCAAAAAAATGGTGCACTTAAGTTAATTGTGTAGGTAAAAAACAAATGATAAAGTCTACTAAATTTCAGTTAATCCAAAGGTGTTAGGTACAGTTGTTTATCAAAACCCTAGAGTTTGAATTGCATTTGCTATTTTAACAAAACCAATAGATACCAGACATATCAACCTTTCCTGAATCTATGGCCTGTATTAACTCTTAAATCTAAATGAATACAGGATTCATTCCTCCTGGTCTCTGTGAGCCACCTGTATGGGCTCTGCTGCCACTTTTACCATGGTAGTGGCTGTAAGAACTACCATCTCTGACCCACTTCTCTAGGTGGGGGAACCTGACCCTGAACTCACAGGACATATCTCCTGGATCGACACAGGTACAATGGTATACTATTTCCTCAGAAGCTGCCCTATCCTTGCACACACTCTTTCAGCAGAACCCCATTTCAGAGCTGCAGCAAAGACTGACGCTGCTGTCTTCTCAGGTACACAAAGACATTATCAGTGAAAGAGAAGCTCACAAAAGATAAATCAAACACAGAAGATTTTGCAGGTCGCACATCCATCATATGACATAAGAAAATTGGCTCAGTTTTCCTTTATGAAACTATCATGAGGAGTCCCATTTGTTGAGGGAGAACAGAGATTAGAAAACAAAGTTGAAGCATTCCTTCAGTTTCATAGTATTTTAACAAGAATCTGCAGACATGATAATGTTAATAGCTCTTCACAGAATTAAATCATTTGTGATCCCACCCTCCATCCTTAGTGCTCAATCTTTCCTTAAATCACTCTAATACAAAAAGCACATGAACATGTGAATGGTTTTAGTTGGTGTCATGGCCAAACCAAGCTTTGACATTTTCAGCCAGTGGAAAAAATACATTTAAAAAGAAGTTTATTAATAGTACAGAAAAATACTTCAACAGAAAATAGACTTGACCCACAGGTTAACAATGATACATGAGAGCTGAAATAGAAAGAGTCATTTATGTTTATTATTTATGAATGTTAAGAGATATTTTAGCTTATGAAGAATTATATAAAAAATAGAGAAGGTCAATCAAGTGTATTTTATTTAAATATCACCAGTGTAAACATTTCTGATACATATCAACCTTTCCTGAATCTATGGCCTCTTAAATAACTTCTAGTGTGAAGCACTAGTAATAATTTGAAAGCCTTGTTCAAATATATATATGTCATATAAACATATACATACATAATCACATGTATTTATAAACTTATTTACATATATGATTACACACTTTTATATATATATACACTTTTTCTCTGCTGGTGGGAAATCAGTGATTATCCCTCAGCACCACAAGCAGAGTGGCCAAGCAGTCAAAGTTGAATTTCAGGGGCTGGGGTTGTGGCTCAGTGGTAGAGTGCTTGCCTAGCATGTGTGAGACACTCAGCACCATAAATAAATAAATAAATAAATAGGTCCATTGAAAACTAAAAAAAAAAAAATAAGAATTAAATTTCAGCCTGTTCAGAGGGAGTGGTTTCAATCCCATCAATGCCTGAATGTGTGTGGAGCCAACACCTGCCATCCCGCCAGCTTTTCCATGTACATCCTGGTCATACTGTCAGGATGTACTGCATTGACCGCATATTGCTGAAGTCATCTGTTTTGTGCCTTCTCCCTCACTAGACTATGCATTTTAAGGCAAGGATGGTCATTTATTTGCATTCTCGGTACCTAGAATTCTTCTGCTCAAATGTTAAGACCATTATAAATCTATCTCAAGGAGAAGCTCACTTCTGGAACTATGTTAGAGTAATTCTTCCAGCTTCATGAAGACTATTTTAGACTCTCATAAACACACAATAATACAAAGAAATATTACAAAGAAAATATGGGAAGAATCAAAGTCCATCTAAAACAGAGTGACTACATGGTATAAGAGCTTGAGCCTACATTAAAGGCCCAGTGAAATTCTGCTGTGGGCCACCAGTGATCTATGTATGTGTCAACTCAGTGACTTCAGCTCAAGGCTCATTCAACATAGTGGCTCAGCCACAAACCAGGAGAGTGGTCTTGGTTAAGCACCCTGATCATCTCCCTGGATCTCAGTGGTTTCTCTTTTCTTTCTACCAATCAAATGAGAAGGTTAGTAATTCTCTAGGGGTCTTCCTGGTTGGAGAGTTCTATTGAATTTATGAAGTACAATGAATATGTTTAAAATGGATCAGCTTTATGCATAAATAGGAAAAATCATCTTGATGCAATGAGAATATACATATATCCCTCCTCCAAAGTGAAACATTGAAGAGTTATGTAATTCTTCCCTGAGGAATTCTAATTCTAACGTGGTATTTGATTTAAAAGACACTTACCTCTGAGCATCCTCCGAGATTCTGAGTCTTTGGTCATGGTTGCCAGCGAGTGAGGGAGCACACTGCCACAGCTGTTGCTCTGTCCCAGAGGCAGGTGAGCCTGTGGGAACCAGGAGGGTACACTTCAACCAAAATGCACACCAAATGGTTCTTCAGGAAATGGCCACATCCCTGTTTCCATAGCTCCTGTCTAAATGTGGAGGGCAGAGAGGGTAGGCTCTTATGTCCTGTTTATTGATGCTAACTGGTACAGGTCAGCTGCTGTCCCTCCCAAGAAGCTCCATGGCAGTCTCAACATCACAGCATTTCCTCTGATGGCAGCAATTCCACGAGTGAAGACAGTGGGGAGAAGACACTGTCTGCAAGTTCTTCATGCATAAGGAGCAGAGGGCAGATGCAGGGGCAGGAATGCATGCACATCATGCACAAGGACAGGGAAGATTTACATTTGTTCTAAATGTACCAATTTCCATCTGCCTTTATTATATGTAGGTTGAAAACTGGAGAAACCTACTGATACTTCACTGGTTTTAGCATTCTCTTTAAAGAGCAAACTCCTTTATGTAAATAACATACATCTGAGATACCAATTTATAAAATAAATCAAAACACAGATAGTCTGCTTAAGGGCAGGAGAAGGGTCCAAAGTCTTTTCCACTAAGGAAGCCCTTCTCATTTGTCACTTCTTCTGTTTCTTCAATGACCCCTTGGACACATCAGCAGTATGAGAGGGAGGGTACAGGTGTCAGAACAAACAGGTTCACATTCTGGCTCCACAAAGTAAGTCACTTAGCTTCATTACACTTCAAGTTATCCATACATACAACTAGAATAATAATTAATAAGAACCCCTTTATATAGTATATTGCTGGGTTTTAAAATAAGACAGTTGACAAAAATAAGTTAACCCCAGGGTCAGGAACTTAGAAATAACCCAATAAATATTTGGTGCTATTATTCCTGAAACCCAGAGCTTCTCATTACTAGATCTGGGATGCAGATTTGAGTGTCCATCACGGGAGTAGAAGTGAGCCACACCACCTGTACTGTGGTGACAGAGAAGATCCTGGACCATGTTCTTTTACCCTAGAAAGTACAATTTCAAATATCCTCTGAACAGGATAGAAAAGCTGATTTAGTGGTGATGTCTGCTGAACAAGCACATTTAATGGTTTATTATTTAGCACTGTTCTTAAAGGCCTTTGAACATCAGTGAATATAAGGAGAAGACTCACGGATTGTGAAGCCCGTGGCTCTTCCGTGTCCTACCTTTGGGGTGGAGCTTCTCCCCATTGTAGCACTGCTGAAATGTGGGGAGATGGAAGGTGTGGTTTTCTTTCGAGGCAAAGTGTCACTCAGATAGAGGCCTTCTTTATGTTGTTTTTTCCTCTCTTCCAGACTTCTAAAGTGCTTTAAATGCAAATGTAAAGCAAAATAGCAAAACTTGACTAACTGAAACAGATCACTAAAAAAATGAAGAATTATGCATTTAAAAAGAAGTTTTGGAATTTAACACAGATTTTTTTTTTTTAATTATTGAACTTATCCTTGTGTTCATTAACAGATTTGGGATAACGTTTGATAAGACAATAAACACTGGAAGAATTTGTAACTGAACCTAGAACATATTTTATAAATCCACGTTTTACTTCTATAGTGCTTGCTACTTTGAGGCCTCAGGACAAGTTATGAATTATTATGATGGCCACCACTTGGATGGCAGGGACAGCCAGTGGCCAGAGCAAGTAAGCAGTTTCTTCCCTGGTCTGTTCAGATGGGTCTATGTGATGGACAGATCCCAAAGTGAGGGGGACAAGAAAGGGGAAGAGGAGGAGGATAAAGAGAAAGAATGAACAATTGGAAGGTGTTTGAAAGTGGTAATAATTTCAGTCACATAAACACACTCTAAATCCATATAAAGATCCATAAAGGTTTCTTCTACGTTATTCTTATATTTTAAAAGATCTTGGCCAAAGAGATCTTACAGTAGTAATCCTGCATAATTAAAAATCCTACAGTAACTCCTTCCTTTCCCCCCACCCTTCTTTCTTTTCCCCTAGATTTCTAAGGCAAGACTGTGTCAATTTGAAATTTATCCAAATTTTTCTTGGCCTCCTCCCCCAGATGTCTTCAATAGTAACGTGATTTCTTAATTAAAGTTTCTTTAGGTTTGATCATTTTAATACTGTGTTCAAGCTTTTGAAATATATAAAAATGAATGAATGCCAATTATGACAAATTTTAACTTTACAATTATCTATTTATAGTTGCTAAAATCTACTAAGAGTGTACTGTGTGCCAGGTTAACTGCTCTACATGCCTTATCTCATTCAACTCATAACATTCCTGTGAGGCAGATTCTGCATACTTGTTTTACAAATGAAGAATTTGGGAGGCAGAGAGGTTCAGTAAACTTGCCCAAGGTCACATAGCTGAAAAGTGGCAGAGCTAGAATTCATGGCCAGGTAGTTCACATTTTAATAATAAAACTTCATGGTTTGGTTAATGCATGCTCTACATTTTTGTTAGATGACATCAGAACACTTCAATCTTTTTTTCTGCTATGACCAAATGTCACAAATGCCAAAATTCAAAACTTCTCGATATCTCATAATGGTAGCTTAGTAAAATAATAAATAGGTAACAAAAGCCCTTGAAAACATAATCTAACTGATATTTGGCAGAAAACAACAGGTTTGAAAACTGTGATTGTTTTGCTACCAGAGACGTCTTTTAACCTGAATGAAACTATTAATGCAATAAACATAACATCAAAATTGGAGGCATTTAGTTCTTCATTCTTTCTTCTACATATCACCTGTTTTGATCCACTCTTTTCATCAACTCTTTTTTATTATTTTTATTGGTGCATTATAATTATATATAATAATGGGATTCATTATGCTATATTCGTACATGCACATAACATAATTTGATCAATCTCTTTCCTGGTACCTTCCGTTTCCTTCTCTCCTCCCTCTCCCAGATCTGCTTGCTCTGCTCTACTGACTTCCCTTCTATTATTGGTGAAATGATTTCTCTCATATTAGAGAAAGAGGGGGCTGGGAGGGAGGGAGAGAAAGAAGGAGGGAGGGGGAGAGAGAGAGGGAAGAGAAAAGAGAATTTATTTAAAAAAGGAGGGGGACCT
Source organism: Marmota flaviventris (assembly GCF_047511675.1). NCBI lineage: Eukaryota > Metazoa > Chordata > Mammalia > Rodentia > Sciuridae > Marmota > Marmota flaviventris. The sequence continues at coordinate 66,199,443 of NC_092505.1, forward strand.
CATTAAAATACAAGGGAGATGAAGAGAGTAGAGGAAGGGGGTCTAGAAGGAGGGAGAAGGGAGAGCATGGGGAAGTCTTGGGGAACAAATCTACCAAATTATGCTGTGCCCACATATCAACACACTACAATGAATCCCATGTCTACATATAATTATAATGCATCAGTTCTTTTTTATATCAATTTAGGAGACAGTACCCTGAAGGAAGTGAGGCAATACAGGATACAATCTGTAACAAATGCTGATAGTAAAAGAATGTAAGGAAATGTAAGGACTTGGCATAACAAACCAGGGCTCCTATACTTTGAGGAACTAATGATTAAACAGTTGAGATGGAGTCTTGAAATAGATTTTTTAAAAAATAACTAAGAATTAATTTACATGTACACATACTAAAATGAATGCAATATAATAATGAATTGTTTATTTAAAAATATGCTCAATAAAAACTGGGTTTTCTATGGACCAAATGCTCTATTGTGATGTGACCTTGGACAAGATGCTTAGCTATTTAAGCCTCAATTTCCTAAATTCAAGACAGATATAAATCTTATTTCAATGCATTGTTAGAAGGCTCAAGAGATATTTATAAAGTGCTTAGCAAATTTTGGTACATAGCAAGGGAATGAATTCTATATGGTTTCAATAATACATACTAAAAACATTTGGTGTTGGCAACACAACTATTATATGATGGATTTTATGGAAATACCTATTAGCATCTTGAGAAAGACTTAGAAAAGTTGTAATATTTTGTAATGGGAAATGAAACATAAAGATGTAAAATTTGCCAGTTGTGGATGAATAAGATCTCAAAGCTTTATAATAATCCCAACACTCTTAGAACATACAAAAAAAAATCTAAGATAAAAGCAGAGAAGTATGAATCCTCTTCTGGAAAAGTTGAAGAAAGATTCCACATAAGTAACTTTGTCATCAAGGTAAAATTCCCACACCCTAAATACTAGTCCCTAATTACCTGTGGTTCCTGTTGCTGTTGCCTTCTGTGTTTCTTAGCTGGTAGAGGAGGAGGTGTGTCATTTAAAGGGAAAGGATCAACAGGTGGAGCCATGACTTCGGGCCAAGGGGTTGATGAAGGTTGAATGACAGGATGAGGAGAAAGAGTGGAAGGAAACATAAATCCAGAACAGACAGGTGGTCTTTGCTTTATAGGAGAAAGAAAATGTATACATGTGTCCACATGAAATGAAAGGAAAAAGACAAAGAAATGAAATTGATGATCTGTTCTATTTTGTTATAAGTTAATCAAGAAGTCACAAATGATGGACAGACTCTTTCAATTCAGAGTCTTGTTAAAAATCCCACACTACAAACAAGCATCTTGAATCCTTAGAGGGCATTGTAGTTTACTATTATGGGACACTCCCAAGAATGCTTTAAAAACGTATAACATTAAAAAATATTCAGATTGCAAAACAAAATAAAAAACAGAGTCAAACTGAAAAGGTGATTCAAACCAACAATTGTAGAACGACTTCTTAGTTTCTAAGAATACTAGACTGGGTTAGAGTGCTAAAGCATTGAGCTCATTTGTTTGACATTACTTCTTCTAGTCCCCCCGCCCCCCTGTACCTCATATTTCATGGTATCTAGCATTTTCTGTAGTGTACTTATAAAATCAGTACATTTTATAAACTTAACATCGCTCTGGCCCTCTGATCAAATAGACATGTATCTGTCACACATAATTTCATTTTGCTTATTCTCAGTTAACCGTGGGTTAATTTTTGACATGAGGAAAAGCAGTGAATGAATGAAATGTCATGCCAACACACCTCCGTACTCTGTGGCTGGCTCACCGGCACAGCTGAGGCGGGCTCAGTGACAACAGCATCAGCATCAGCAGGGAACTGAGTGGAAGGGGACAGATTCGTGGAATTGCCACATGGCTCATTAATTTCACTTACACTGAGATAGCCCTAAAAGGAGGAATTCAGAAGTTAGACACACAGAAAGCAAAAGCTGAGGCATGCGAGAGTATTAATGTTCCCAGTACAATGGAGTTAGCTGAGAGCGGCACAGCCAGCTATCTGGGTATGATCAAATGTTTCATCAAGGAAATAATCAGCAATTAAAATGGATTTATGGTGTTTTAATCTTGACAAATGGCATTGCAAACATTAAACAGAAATTTTCGGGTGAAATCAGAATGACTATATTATCAATAACCCAACACCTTCGAATTCAAAATATCCAGAGGCATCAGGATTCATTCTGTGGATGGAATGAGGTTGTCACTACACATACATTGAAAGAATCACACATCAAAAAATCTGAGGTACAAAATTGACAATGCAATCACTCACTGCCTGATTCAAGAGCCTTTTCCACAAATCTTCACTCTTACTATTGAACCTGCTTAGTTCCTGATGAGCCTGCTGTTTCCTGATGAGTTAGAGGGTCAATAAAAGTGGGCTGAGGGATACTGGGTTTACACTAAGAAAAGACTTATAAAACAGTAATTCATTTGTAATGGAATTTAACTTTTGAGCATCTCAATCACATGAGAATAAAAAGGACACTATCTTCTCATTCAAGTGAATACAGATACACACGGACACACAAACACACACATACAACTCTAAGGTAGAGTTGCAACCGGAGGGTGTTTCAATTCAAGGTAGTTTCTCCAGCTCTCAGTTCTATCCCTAGGACAGAGAATTTCCAGTTACTTTCAAACTCAATAATTCAGTTTTGATTCAACTGAAAATCAGTTGAAAAATCAGAACTCCTGAATTTTTATTTGTGGAAAAGGCACCTGTAAATTATCATGTAAAGGAATTACACAGAGCACTTATGATTTTTGCCATACCAATAAAACAATCTGAAAAAAAGAATAAAGCATAAAATAATACTCCTTTAAAAGCAAGTTAAATTTAACACTCAGTGTCTTCTATTAGCCCATCAATCATTTCAAAAAGTGACTCTAGAAAAGATATGGCATTGTGATGTGATGCTGTTGAAACGAAAAGTCCAGGAAGGAAATAAAAGTTTTTACTGAGAACTTATAGTTACAACAAAGTGGAAAAAAACTAGAATTGACTTTTTATAATTTGGATCTATCAAAGTCTTCCACTTCAGAAAGAGCCAGGTTGTAAGATTAAACAGAAGAAAGGAAGTAGTCAACAAAGTTGTCAAATTCCATTTTGCCTGTGATAATGAATCAAAAAGAAAATTAACAACATGGAGCTATTCTTCTGCTCAGTTGATAGAGTGTTTCAAAGCCAAGATACAATTCAATTCAATACAATTCATTGCTTCAAAAATGTATGCTGCTTGTCAAAAGCTCTTTTAAGGAGTTAGGTTATAAATATCACTTCTCAAAAGTAGGAAAAAGGAGAGGGGGGAGAGGGAGGGAGGGAGGGAGGGAGGGAGGGAGAGAGAATATGAGTATGAAAGAGAATGCAAAAAGACAGTAAAAAAATCAAAACAGAAGTCAAATTTGCTTAGTAGATAAAAGAGGAAACAGCTGCTCAATAAGCACTAGTGGCAGAGATGTCCCAAATAACCAAAAACCAAATGTATATTTGAAACCATGGTCTGCAGGAAAAAAAAAAAGACCAATTCATTAGTAGAAAAGGAAAAATTTTATTCTTCTATTGATAGATAAAGTATTGAACCTGCTTAATTCATTCGGATGCCACAGACCTTCAAACTCACAATGCCCAGGTCAAACTCCAAATCTTCCCTCCTAAACCTATGCTTTCTCCAGAATTTCCTCTTTCAGGAAAAGGTACTCACCATCGACCTCACTATTCAAGCTGCAATTGGCATCTCTCCTGACACTTCCCTTTATTTACTTCATCCATACACATAATCTATCAACAAGAACTTTCAGTTCTACCTCTAAATATATACTAAATCCAACTCATTTTCTCCACCTCTCTGCTGTTGCTCTAGTTAAAGCCCCACCATCTCCAGGCTACACAACTACAATCATCTTCACGCTAGCGTCCCTGCCTCTCCTCAACTCCTCATGATCCAGTATTCACTAGCAGCCCAGAGTGATCTTTAACATAATATCACCTCCCTTCTTAAAGCCACTTGAGGGGTTCCCATCACACCTAAGATAAGCTGCATTTCACCAACATGACTCATAAGGCCTGTTCCTAACCACCTCCTTGACATTATCTTATGCCACTACACTCCATTTACAAACCACCCTTTGTTCATCGAACCTGCCAGTTCCATGTTCTGAATAATGGAGAGAAACTGTAAAAATAATAGTCTGATGAAATGGTCATAGAAATATTTTTTTAAAAAATGCTTCTGAAGTACACCCTGAGTCACACTTTTATTGTGATGAGCAATTTACTTCATACACCTACAAAAAAAAAAAAAAATCTTTTGTCTAGAAACTCCTAACTCTGCTGTCTTTTGTTAAGTAACTTATAAACAAAAGCAAATTTTTTGGTTATGCAAAATTTTATGTAGAAGCTAACCTTTTCCTGAGCTTGTAAATGCAAATAAAAGAAAATGATTTCTTTCTCAGTCAGCATTATAATTTTCCAAATCAGAGCTAAAATATTCTACCCATGAGACAGTGTAGCTTTATAAGAGGACATTTGGGAAAGAGAAGTGTTGGGGACTAGGGAACAATAGATTTAGGATAAATACAGCCTACTATAAACAAAGGTTCCCAATTCAGGGGAGGAAGCAGCAAAAAACATGTGGTGGGGGAAAGAGCTCAAGAAAAGAAAGAAAGCAAACAATCTTCTTAAATGTTTGGGGACATTTTCTTGTATAAAACTACACAGAAAGAGAAGTAAAGAAAGGGGAAGGAAATTGAAAGGAGGAAAGAGAAGAAGGGAAGACTCATCTTGGTCTAGATCCTAAATATTTCAAAACTCCAAGTTACTCCACAATGTCAATTCCAAGCAAACTACACACACACACACACACACACACACACACACACATATGCTCACACATGCTCACACACGCTCACGCTCGTGCACAGTGAATTGGACATAAAGATTATCCCTGGAATTCTCAAAGCACAAATGATGAGAGGCAGGAAAACCATCCAAGCACTGGGTGCTCGTTTACATCTCTTTGGTTAGTAATATTTTTGCTCCTCGGCCTGTCACACAACACTGTGGCACAGCTCCTCTTTTCTAAGGTGCTATGATGGACAGGTAGAATCACGGCTTACCTCTTTGAGCGTACTGGGGTTAACAGGAAACCCTTTTCCCCCAGAAAGGCTGGAGTATTTCTTTTCCAAATTACAAAGATTTTCCTTTTCCTGAAGAAACACAAAATTTGTTAAGCACAGAGTTGACCTTGGGTACCACAGAAGCACAGAGATTGCGCGAGAGATGAACATCAGAATCCTGCATGCTCCTCCCATTTCCACCTCCCCTCCTCACACTCAGTCAGAACTTCCTGTTAGTATATATCTCACCTTCTGCTAGCTACATGATGCTTGAGTTGTTTTCAATTATATTTAGTTCTATAACCTTCCATTCAGGATTAATTTTACAAAGTGTAAGCATATTTAAGAAAAAAATAAGTTGGGTGTTCTTGTTGGACCAAAAATGGAGGGAGGAACACCAGAGGGCCACTCAGTCCTTGTCTTTTGTATATTTTCTAAAATCATTTTTTTATCCTCCTAAGTAAAAGGTAATCGTGTACCTTAAGGTGATGTAGCATAACAATCCACAGATAGGTTTTATTTTGGAAACCTTATGGTGTTAGCTTTTGAAGTTGGGTCTATGACCCACTTAAATTAATCCAGTATTAAACAAACTTTAGGAACACTATTTATGGGTCACATTAGTTCTGGTGGTATGATTTCCATACAGTGAAATACACAACTGTTAAGAAAATAATTTGATTGATGGGAAGGAAAAGGAAGGGACGTGGGGATAGAAAAGACGTAGAATGAGACAGATATTATTACTGTATGTATATATGTGACTACATGACAATATGATTCTGCAACATGTACACTCAGAAAAATGAGACGTTATATCCACCTATGTATGATATATCAAAGTGCATAAATGCATTCTACTGTCATGTATAACTAACTAAAAAAAAATTAAAAAATAAAAAAATAATTTGCTGGCTTCTAACGAATGGATCATCATAACTAAGATAAAGAGCATTTCCATTACCCAGATGTTTTCTTATGCCTCCTTCCAGTCAACCCTACCCATGAGCAAGCACTCTTCCAATTCCCTTGGCTTTACACTAATTCTGCCTGTTCTGTGACATAAATGAGCCATACAGTATGCATGCTTCTGTACTGCCCTCTTTTTCTCTGTGATGTTGTAGCAATGGTAGTTCACTCCTGTGTATTGGTGAGGAGTTCTTTATCTGTGTCCCTCTCCATAGCTACTTACTTTGTTTCTAGTTTTAGTTTAATATAAAAAAAAAAGTTACTTCAAAAAGTCTTGATACATTTTCTTGGTAAATATATGTTTTTATTTTTAGTGTGTAAGTAGCTAGGAGTAGAGTGGCTGGGTCAAAGGGTGAGTGTATAGTAAAAGTTATAAAATAAACTTTCAAGGAGTTCTCTGAAAAGGCTGTGTATTTCACACTCATATCAATGATGCCTCAAAGTTCCAGTTGCTTCATATCCTTGCCAACATGTGAAAGCTTCACTTTTTCACCTAAGTCATTTTAGGTGGTGCAAGATGGAACCACATTGTTGTTTAAATTTATATTTCCTTGATAACTAATGATGAATACTTGTCAATGAGACTTAGTGGCTCTAAGTATATATTCTTTTGTGAAGTGTCTATTTAAGACTTTTGCCTGATTTTTTTTAAAGTATTGATGTTTATTCTTTATTATTGAGTTGTAGGAGTTTTAGCATATTCTAGATTCAAGTCCTTTGTCATTTCCTGTAAGAAATCTTTGCTTTCACCAGATCATGAAGATATATTTGTATTCCCATGCTATCTTCTGGAATCTTTATCATGTTAATTTTTTGTTCTTAAGTCTTTCCTCTCTCTTGAATTAATTTATATATGTGATATGAGGATATGATGTTTATTTTTTTCCGTGGTTACCCAGGTGATCCAGCATAATTTGTTGCAAAGACTTCCTTTTCCTATTGAATTATCTTGGAAACTTTGTGAAAAATCAATAGGCTATATAATACAGTTCTATTTCTGTACTCTAGTGTCAGTTCCATTGATCTATATGAATATCTGGATGTCTGCACTATATACTATCTTAAATACTGTAGCTTTATAGTAAACCTTGAAATCAGGTAGTAAAAATCCTCCAACTTTGTTCCTCTTGTTCTAAACTGCTTTGGCTATTCTAGGCTCCTTGCATTTTCATATATAGCCAATTTTCGCACCTGTGGTTGTTACATTCTTTACTGTTGCCACAAACATTAAATTGGTTAAGTACTGAACCACTGTTCCTTCAGGAAATCCAGGGTTAAGTTCCTATGAGCCTCTGGTCACATTTTCATAAACTGATCAATACATAACTTTGTTTTATGTGTGTCTCTGTTTGAACACACTTTCTATAGTATATGTCCTTGATGAATTAACATTTAACAAAATTCAACAGCATTATTATGTAACTCATGCAAGCGAAACATCTAACATATGTATTTTCTCCACAAGACACAGTAGCCTTCTTGCCCTTAGGAATACTAGAAGCACTTTAACATCATGCTTGGGAGCCATTTGAAACAGCAAAATCACCAACTAAAAGCAAAAAAAAAAAAAAAAAAAAAAAAAAAGGGAAATCACAGCCCTAAGTGGTCTACCAGGAGGATACTTGTTTACAGTATGAGAGCTGGAAGGGGGAGATTGGATGCTGCCTCGTTCAGCCCTGGCTGGGAATGTGCATGTTAGGTGATTCAAAACTTCCATTGGTCTGTGTATGTATATGAATGACTGCAAAAGGACTACAAGTATAGATTTTGGGATTACAAATACATTTTAACAAAAAGGTAAAATCACAAATGTGGAATCCATGAAATGATGGATTTGTATATGTGATATGAGGATAAATATTAATCCCAGTTTGTCAATTTCTACAAAAAATACCTGTTGGAATTTGATTTGGATTAAAATGTCTATAGGCTATTTTAGAAAAACAAAAATATTAATACTTATGGTCTATGTGTTTTACAATCCAATTCTCTTTTCTGTACTTCTAATGAGAAACTGTCATATCTGTGATTGTGCTTTCCCCTTTTTAAAGACTTACCACTTAGAAATTTTTTTCTTTGCTCTTTTTTTCCCCTAAAACAACAACAGCTATTTAAATACGTATGATGCTAATTTGTTATACCTTTGAATATTTGCACAAAAGGTAAAGTGGTCGTAGGGAAGCTGATGGCAACAGAGTTTACCCCCACAAAGCAGGGAAGGGGATTGGGATGGAAAAGTCTCCATTTATAGATTTCTAGCTGCTGAAAGACAGGAGGACAGTGTCAGGAACCCATGAGCGCTGCATAGACACCCCTGGCAGATTCATACCAGAATCATGGACCTTAGAGACTTTCTGAACTAGACAGGAATGCTCATTTCTTGTAGGTAGGAATGTGAAGTCACAGTACAGCCTCTTTCCCTAATTCGCATTCTGGATTTAGTCTTCCTCCTGTATCCCATTCTAGGTCCATCTGATATTCCATGAGCCAAAATATTATTTTCCTAGGTAGTGGCCTGCATGCTTGGCTCAACCTTGAGACTGGACCCATTAACTTTTATGTTTGGTGAAATTATACCAGGAAGCATGTCAGAAAGTCAGGATACAGGTTGCTTTTAACTGAGTTTAGCTGAAGGACTCCCTTTGTCACTTTAGGTGCTGGGACAAACAAGGACATGGTTCCTTTCTTGAGGATGATTTTGCTACTCCTCTAACCAAATCACCTGGGGTGTCTAATAACCCAATTAAGCCAATCTAACTCCGATTTTTCAGGAAGACACATGCACAAATAATTGGAGTTCAAAACATTAGTGTAGCTGAGCCACAATATTTGATAGCAGTGAAAAGAATATTTTCCCTTAAATTTACCCTAAACTTGTGTTAGAATATATTTTAACTATTTGATGGAAAATGTGATTTTTTTAAGAAAATAAGGAAAAGTAAAGATTTTCTGCTGAATTTTAACCATGCAAAGGATCAGCTAACTAGTGTGGAAAATTAAATAAAACTGTACACAAAAATCTTCCTTAATTCTGAAGGCTTTCACTTTTAAAAGGCATTTACTTTGAAAGAGGCAACCTTCCCTGAGTTGGAAGCTCTGTTATATTATAACCAGTGCTGAACAGGAAATACTTACTCTTTGTAGCATCATTATTAAATTATTCTTTTCTTTTACAAAATGGTCTTGTTCTCTCTGAGCCTGCTGAACAATGTGATTGGCTTGTTTTTTCAGTGCAGAAATTTTTTCCTGTAGGAAAGAAGATCATCATAGAAAGGTGCCCATTAGATATTCCAAGGTTTGCCAGTCTGTAGTGGGAAAAGGGGAGAAGGCCTTTACAACTGAAATAATGTTGACCACATTTGAGTAGGTGATAGGCAGTTGGTATTACCCAGAGACAAGGAGGCATTTACTTTGACCTGCCAAGTTCAATGTCTTTCTTAAGGTTAACACAGTTCAAGTGATTTAAATTCTATTTGAAGAGTCCAGAAATCAACAGGAAATCTTGATTTAGACTATCAATTAATTTTTAAAGTCATTTGGGAAGATGACTGATTGGGAAAAGATAACAATGGCATTTCTTATTTAAACTGAGTTGGAGAAGTCACTTTTTAATCCTTCCCTCAATTTTATCCTTCAGTGTTATCAGGTTAGAGTTCTGGGGTGTAGTTCTGAATTTTAGAATAGAAACTAAATTCTGGACAGGACAGCTAAGTGTTGGGTGGAGTTAATAGTAATCTGCATGGTATTTGACTGAACCATTTCTAACAATAAATAAGCTATCTGCCTGTTTAGGGAACTATTTAGCAATGGAAACAGAAAATTCCAAATTAAACTTTGTTCATGGAATTATTCTGAATTTAGTTACTGTGCTTTAAATAGGAAGTAATTTAAAACAAATATCTGAATTCCTGATTTTCTAGACTTGGTTTTTACATAAAGATAAAATTGGGTATTACTCATGAATACATCCACAACATTATGTAAGGATACGTGTTCAGAGCCCCATTTACCATATATATGGCAGGCTCCATAATATGCTAAATATGATGGGATTAAACACACAAAGATATTCAGATACAAAGACACACATATACCATATCTATATGAATGCTATTTACTGTCACATAGGAAGAATATATCTTGATTTTTCACATTAAACATCACCTGGGAAAGGTACCTTTCTACTGACTATGTTCCGCTGATATTCAGCCACTTCACGTAGGAGCTGTTGGGTCAAGTTCTCCTTTTCCTCATCCAGACGGCTCTCATGCTCAAGCTGCTGGAATTCTAGGTCTTCAAAGTGTTTGCTTTCAACATCCAACAGGTCAGCATCCTTTGGAGAAAAGGGAATGAAAAGAAGACACACCAGAATGGCTGCAACCTTCTTAATATTAAGAAACGATTATGAAAAGTCATAGTCCAAGATAACTTTAGATTATAACATGGACCAGGGTTAGAATACGATGATCCTCTCATTTGGAGTTGAACTCCAGAGCAGTGCCTCTACAGTGGAACTGAAGGGGACACCACAGGAAAGCGCAGCATTTACTTTACCTTTTGTTTTAGATTGCTCCATGCTTTAGAAATTCTTGCTTTAAATCTACTAAGCAGCTTTAAAATGGATAATGAAGTATAAAAAGAATGAAACAAATAACCTAAACATTATCTGCAGATCAAAGGTAAGCTATAGTTTCTCAAGCAAATTCTTTTTTTTTTTCACAATTTTTATATAAGGTTTTAGTATGGAGATTAAATAATTCAAAATTCAGCAAAATTCAGGCCAGAATTCTCTAAGCAGGATTCATATACCCAAAATGCACACAGCACAATGCAGTGGAATATGAAGAGTTTTATTTTCTTTGCTTAATAAATATTTTCTAACATTCATACCAGTAGAATAGTACATATACACAATTTTAAACTTATACTTTGAGCATGCATGCAATAAATATATTTATAATATAGGTTAAATGTTTTATATATGTAGGGTATGCATGCTCAAATAATTTTTCTGGAGGAATAAGCAATCAAAATCATTTGGACATGGATTCTGGGTGATAATGATGTACTATTATAGGTTCAGCAATTGTGAACCATTGAACCATTTTGGTGGGGAATACTGATAATGGAGGAGGCTGTGCATGTGTGGGGCAGGGGCTTATGGGAAATCTCTTTATCTTCTGCTCAATTTTGCTATGAACCTACAACTGCTCTAAAAAAAATTCTGTTAAAAAATTTGGAGATCAAATTTTCAAAGTATCCTTTTATAAATCCATTAAAATCACATAAAATTTTTTTAAACGGTTAAGAGTAGAACAAAAGCTTTCATCAGGCACAAGTTCAACTCAAAAAGTTAAGCACTACTACTTTAAGAATAATCTTTAAGACATTTAAAGAAAATCAACATGAAAATCAGATGGCTTTGAATAGGAATTCTTCAACCTATGAGATACTTGAAGACAGGAATGCTATTTGTGTATCTGCATTCATGCAAGAGATCACTACACATTGTATAAAATATTCTCCAATATACTTTTTAAAATACATTTAAAAACACCCATTTAATTTTGGAGTCTCTGATAGAATAATAAAAGTGCTATGTGTAGATGAATTTTTAAAAAATAAAAATTTTAAATAATCTATGGGCAAAAGGAAGAGGTAGCTGGGCTATGTGGCTTTTAGCTCTACATAGCTAAACTAATCAGGGCATTTCATTATATTTGAATCCTTAAAGGGAACTGGAAAATAATTGTATGGTAAATTAGTTCTACTTTTTAAGTAATGACAAATTAGGGTTTTTAATCAAATGGAATATATTTCTATCTTCTGCAATGAATTATATTCTAGCGATGATTCATAGAAGGGCTATTAGCTACCATGCAATTACAGTCAACACTATAGCAACAAGGCTATTATGTTAACACAGACTGTGTGTTCTCCAATTTTAAGAGCAGGAAAAACACAATTTGAAGAATATATTCAGCATTTCTTACACTTCTTTACATTTTATTTGGCCAAAAAGAATGTGGTCTTGATTTGAAGTTTTTGGTTGACATTTGCTGTTTATCAGACATTTCAAGTTTATAACTTTTAAATGAATGAATTAATGAAGGAAACTAAAAAAATAACAGATAACTCAAGTGTTACACGTTGTAACAAAATATCCACAGTCTTGAAATAGTGGACCAGCTTATATATTTTCTTATATAGGCATACACACTCAAGTTTTCCAGGTCTTTCATTTAAGCTTAGTTTGTGGTTAAAGAGTACTGAGATAAAAAATTTAAACACTTTTTTGGTTTATAAATAATCTTCATCAGAAGTGGGCATATGGCTCACAATACACACACCGTACTCTATGCAAGGCCTTCACCTACTCCACAACTGGTTAGCATGAAGGCCACAGACTCACTAATTTATCTGTAGTAAATATTTAAACCATTGCATAAAAATTATAGCACACTAGGTTGGAAAGCTGGAAATTAGGCCAAGCTCAGCACTTGGACTCTGTGGTGTAATCATCTAACCAAGCCATCTAAACCATTCAAACACGTGTCTATAAACTTTGACTTTGAAAGAAAAACTATTTCAGAGGGAAATAAAAACTTTTAAAAGATTTTAGATAAGAATAAGAATTCAAAGAATGGAATTTGGGGCCAGGACTGAGACAGAATAATATATACAGGAAGCTCAAAGTACTTGAAAAGTTGAATGAAAATTTTAACTATAAACTTTAGTCACTAAAAGGACATTATAAATCTCTATTGACTGGCAAGCTCTGGGGGCCAGCATAAAAGGAACTAAAACAATCGCAATAAAAAAAATTCTGTGCAATTCCTTTTTTAAAAAATTTTTTTCCAGCAACTTTTTTTTGGATAATTTATGTAACAGAAGTATATATACAAGATCTTTGTGTTTTCTTTGCCTAATGGAAGAAAAAGAAGAGAACAGATGTGGTATGGCCAGGAGTAATTGTAGAAACAACCTCATGGTGGCTTAAGGCCAACACTGGAAGCAAAGATAAATGGGGCTCATTGTGTTAACCTTTCTCCATCTTCTGCTTAAAAGTCAAATATTTTACATGCTTTTAAAATATGAAAAAGACAATAGTTCAACCTCCTCTTTCTTATACCGAGATACTAAGCCTACAGAGGTTGAATGGCTTTTCTAAGACTGAAGGATAAACTGATTTTAAAGCCAATGATAGGGCTTAAGTGGTTTTCCTACTTGTGGAGATCACTGGGTAGAGTTTAAAACAAAATCAGGAGACCAAAATCAACAATTCAGTCGAGAAATATCAAAAGTAGAGGAACATTGCCCCTTCCATGTATCTGTCACCTCGTTTTTACAGCAGGCCCTATCCTGGCAAATGACAGAGTCACTTTTAACATCAGCTTTCTTTTCCACACTGCCAGTATCCTGGGATTGGTGAGCCCATACTCACTGCATGCCAGTCATAGGCTATGAAGTCAACATCAACTGAAAACCATATTTTGACTCTAAAGCAATGATTCAGAGGTACAAAACCCAGTTGTAAGTCCAAAATGTTGCATCCACAAGATCATTCCATCATTACAGCTTAAGTATTCAAGAGAACATGAAGTTTAAGAAAATGATTTTCCTTCTGTTCATGTACTTTTATGCTATGTGACTTGCCACCTAATGAAGTTAATCATAATCAAATAAGTTTCATGACATCTGGTTTAAATGCCTTTGGAAAAACTTGGTAATGAAATGGTATTCTGAAGATCCAAAGTCTAAAGAGAAATAAGTGTGATACCACAGAAAGTTCTTAATATAAATGGGCTTCTTATGAAATAAGTAAGGTTTTACTGATTAAGCCAAGGATCTGGTGAAGAGTTATGCTGGTCATCATCCCTGGAAAACAGAATTAGTAAACCTCAATATCAGTGGTAGATATGACAGTCAGTTATCTCTGCCAAGGAAAGGGGTCTTGATGATAAGAATTTTATACTTTGCTTGGAGAGGAAAGGGAAAGAGTCTTTGCTTTCAGTTAATGGAACAGACTGTCTGCGTTATTTCCTTTCCTCTTTTGCAGTCAAAATTCTTAGAACACATACAAATTTATGAGTTCTTCTTCAAAATCTAGATCATGCATACAGTAATAATTTAAATTAAACTGGGTCCAGGTTATTAATAGAACCTATCAGCTTCTATTGGAAGCAACATTTATAAAGAATACAAATAATAAAAGGGCAACTAGAGGAAAGAAAGGACAAAATATAAAAGTACAATGCTGACCTTAAATGAAAAATTACAATGACTGCGTAAAATCATTAGCCATAAGGGAGTTGAAAAACAGTAAACAAATGTAAGATTCAGGTTTCCCACCTCTTCTGTTAAGTGGGATAAACAAAACAATTACCAACTGAAATACTTTTATAATTACTAGTCTTCTCCAATCATTTTTATCATAAAATTTCCAGAGAATTGTGACACCAAGAGACAACAAGTTTTATCTTCTTACAGCAAATTCATCTTTACTGACTAAAATGAGTAAAGAGGAAGACACAATTGTCACAACTTTCTTTGATTCAATACTGAAAGAAAGAAATATTAAAATTATTACGCTGATGTTTAACTTATCTACATTGGATATTTTACTAAGATGCTCTCAACCTCTGCAGTACATTAGTTTTAATTGTGATTTTTCATTATCCAGTTATGTTCTCAGATGTATCAGTGTTTTTGTTCTAGAGGTCATCTTGAAATTTTTCAAAAGTGTGTCAACTGACATTTGACAAGAAGGGACAAACAAAACAAATGAACTAACCTTATTTTTTGACTCATGAAATCATAAATTGTTACTCACTTAGGACAAATTACTATTACATGACTCCTTTAGAGGAGCGAGACTGTTAATAACAGCTGCTCCAGGATCAAAGTTGGTTTGGGCTGCTGTTCAGAAGAAACAACTCAGTTGTCAAGCAAGTGTAAAAATACTAAGTGGCTGTGTCTGTGTTTATAAAATTATCCACCTAGGAAGCTTCCTTTGCAGAATACAAACAGCATGGTTGTGTTAAACACTGCAAACATTCAGAATAGGAGAATTAGTAGAAATTCTGGAAAACAGAATTAGTAGACCTCAATACAAGTAGTAGAAGCTACCACAGTCAGTCATCTCTGACTGTGGTAGTTCAGGTTATTCAACCTGAGAAAATTTAAGTAGTAATAAGTATTTTGAAAAATAGGATGCTTGTATAAGAAGATACTGAGGGCACTCCTAATGCCCTGTGTCTTGATTCTTGGTGTTTGACTGCTGTAATCATGCTAAGGAGTTCCATGTTACTAATCAGCAGGAAGAAATAGAAAAGCAAAGCAATGGAAAGAGGTGAAGGGCAGATCAGAATAGAATAATTTGGGGAGAGAACATAAAATCCACTAAGAAAAAAAAAATCAAGGGAAAATAGTACAATACATCAGAAGGGGCAAGGGAGATGCTAGCTGATTTAAACGCTGCAATTTTGGTGTTGGTCCTAAATCAGGAATGAGTTTTCTTTAGTTACAAAAAACAAATCCAGAAATGCTTTTGCATTATAAATTAGAAGAAAGATTCTAATTCGGAATATTTTAACTGATTAGTATGGAATAATATTTACTGTTAGCATGCATATTCCTATTTTTAAAGTATATAATGACTAGAGCTAAGAATTTATCCTATGTAAAGTAGGAAGTCATAGGTAAGTGGAACTTAATTAGGAGGGAAAAAAAGAAAAAAGAATAACAATGGGTGCATTCCTGTTTGCTACTGACCCTCTTCAGTTGTTGTTGTAACTGTTCCCTCATGGACTCAGGACAATTGTCCAGCTGGGTCTTCTGCTCGGAGTAAAGCTCCTGAAGCCTCTCTAGTTTTTCCCTTTCAGCATCAAGCTTTACCTTCTCCTGAAGTTCAGAAATCAGAAAATAGAATAGAAATTACCTTCATACCCCAAGCAGGGTGTTAGCAAACATTTCCAAGAATAACACAAACATACACAAACTCTAGATATTCTATGAATGTAGAAACACAGCTTGTTAGTGATTACAATAAAGGGATATAAGTGGAAGTTAAGACAAGGGGATCCAGATTGTGCATTCTCAAAACAGCCCATTTAATTGGGTATTGACAATGACCCACCCTTCCTTCCTTCCCTCCTTCCTGCCACCCTGTTACAAAAGCAGGGAAGCAATAGTTAAGATTGAATGTTGGTCCATGGCCAACAAAGTACAAAAGAAATGCCAACCAAATTCAGAAGCTAGCCTTGCAAAAATCACTTGTCAGGGAATAGACAAGAAAAAGCGGGCATTCATGTACATCAAAGTACTATCCCATGGTTCTATTTGCTCAAGGCATATATTTGCTAAGCAAGTCCTAGAAGTATGTTCTCAGGTCAAAGTCTTGCTATGTGCACTGGTTGATACCGGGGTCATCTGATATAGTTCTAGCTATTTGAAAAGCTTTAGAAGCTTAAGCAATTAAAAAATCTCATCTCAGGGAGAGCATCCAATTCAGGGTTTGAGAGAACTGGTACAAATGTAACACTGACAAAAAAGCAAGGGGAAGGGTTAGGAGGCAGTTTGGACACAGCACAACTGTGACATTGTGGAAACATAGACTTCCTTAAAATGAATGGCATAAAAACGAAACATGAAAAACACAAACTGTGAAATAAAGGAGAGACACCAGGAGAGAGAAGAGCAGAACAAGAAGGTAACACTAAATCCCTGCCAAGCCACACATGCCAAAGTGACCCTAGGCACACTCCAGGATATAACAGGTCCATACTTTAGCACCATGCTTATCCTGACTTGGTGCCCACCCCTTAAATGGAAAAATAAAACTTCAATTCTTTTAGTGCCAGTCTCGCCAACTTGTGATGCTCTGAACACTTTAAAGCAAATTTTAGGCATGAGTCTCTCCATGTGTAACTCTTTCATCCCAAAGTAAAGCATTTTATGCAGCACTATGATGATTTGATGACCACCTCACTTTCCTTATGTTCCCTCTATAGAAACTGGTAGAAAGAAAACTAGCTTCTGAACATATCACAGAAGAAATTTTTAAAGGATAAAGTTCTAAAATAGCCCTATCAAATTATCCCTACTCTGATTTCTTAATCCAAATAGTCATGATTTCCTGTTAGCACACATTTGGATTCTTGACAATGAATCTAAAACTGTATGACACTCAATACCTATACTAGTTCACTTAAGCCTCCATTTTTGACTTAATTTTAAAATTTCCAGATTATTTGAAGAATATTTATTTAAGTCGCAGTTTTTCTCCCCAAATAATTAAGTCCAGAAATAATAAACTTGAGAATTCTGCTTCATATATAAATAAAAAATGATTCTACAACAATTTAAACCGTCTACAAAGAAAGTCTGTCCAATTTTTAATGGGAAGTTTGTTCAGTGTGCACACCTATTGAGCAAGAGCTGGAGAACTCAAGGGTTCAGTTAATGGGGAAAAAAAGAATTCCAAAAAGTTAATCCATAGGAAAACTGAATATAGTAGTACCTCAATGTAATCATTTAGCCTTTGGTTTCAGAATTGTTTTCCTCTAAATAAAACCAACAATACAGAATACCTGTTGACTTCTGGCTAAGAAAATGTGTTATTTCCTCTATATATGGACCAAAGATTGCCCGATTTACACAACAAGAGAATTTTATCCCCAAAGAGTCCGATTTCTAAATATGGTATCATCAGATTTTGCCACAACTTTAATTCTAAACAGGAAATTTAAAAATGAATAATCATCACAATTAGATACCATAGGTGGAAAGCCCTAAAGTTTACAGAAAACATTGATGCAATATTAGAACTATGGAAAGCCACTGCCCTAAAACATGATCTCAAACCTTAAAGAAATTACCAAAGTAGAGCTCTGAGGCTTTCGTTTTTTTTTTTTTTTATCTTTTATTGATTTTATTTTTTTTAAATACATGACAGCAGTGGAATGCATTACAATTCTTATTACACATACAGAGCACAATTTTTCATATTTCTGTATATAAAGGATATTCACACCAATTGATGCCTTTATACATTTTTTTAATCATTAATAATGAACACAAATAAACAACTAATAAAAAAAATACCTCATGTTTACACAGTGCCTTCCTTCTGAGGTGCTCAAAGCGTTTCGCAATCCCATACAAGGGGGCAGTTAAGAGAATTATGCAAGCAAGCACCATGAGGGCCTTCGGCAGCTTCTCTGTGGTTTTTCACTAATGCTGTGACCAGCACCTGGTCTCAGAGCAAAAGCTCAGTGGGGCCAAAGTGAGGGCAAAGGAAGTGAAAGGGGAAGGATGCGAGAAGGACTAGTGACAGGTGGGCTGCGTCATAAATCACAGAGGACCACAGAGATGAGATTATCCCTGTGAGAGCCAGAAGTGGAACAACTTCCAGCCAGAAGGAAATTGATATTCCTCTCTTCTATTTATCATGCAGGAAGTTTTCAAAGGAAAATTAGCTGGAGGCAAACATTTAATTAGAGGAGAAACATCACTGTCTTTAGTGAAGGTAAAAGACATGGATGAACTAGATAGCATTGGATGGTTTAGGGATTCTTGAGTTTTACACATAAAATATTAAGACTGAGTGTTCTTCTCTTTCTCCAGATTATAACTGGTAAACTCACCTATCCCAACTACTATAGATACAACTATAGATGAAATTTTCCAAACATCAAAGTAGGAGAGAACATCATTTTTTTTTCAAGATTCAAAAGTGTACGTTCAGGAAATAGGTGGATTTAAATGCATTTTTAGTAAATTTAACAAATTTCACTTTGTTGAAGAAATATAAGTATAAGGAATTGGAGTACTCTGGAACAATACAGATGTACAAGGGGACACTTATAAAACAGGAATAGAAAGGGACTTCCCTAGAGACAAGTTGCTTCTTTTTTTGCCTTGCCTTGTCTTCCTGATGTACTGGCAAGTCCAGCTGGATCACAAACTTATTGTGAGATTCTGCCTATTTTGTATATTTAAGACTAATATTCCTAAAGTTCTATAGCTATACATGGCCAACGATAAATTACTCAGGGATAATTTAAAGTATAAACCAGTATGTAAAATGGTTATATACAGTTGTCCCTAAGTATCTTTAAGGAATTTTAATTTCTGGGATTCCCAAGGACACCAAAATCTGTGAAGGCTCAAGTTCTTTATATAAAGTGTCATAAAATTTGCATATAACCTATATATAAATCTTTCTATATACCTTAAACCATCCCTAAATTGCTTATAACACCTAATACAATGTAAATGCTATATAAATTGCTATTATCCTGCCTTGTTTAGGGAATAATGAAAAGTGTATACATGCTCTGTATGGATTTTTTTAAAAATATTTTTGATCCTTGGCTAGTTGAACTGGTGAATGAAGAATCCAAGCAAACAGATGGCTCACTGTGCTTGCTTTCATAGTGATATGTCTGTTCATTTATTCAACAAAGATTAAAAGAAGAACAGAGGCAGAGAAAGGAGGAAATTTTAGCATTCTCCTTATATTGCACAGTTCTACTAGATTTATGATTCCCAACCCTGACTGCACACTAGAATAACCTGAGATTTTACATATACAACGTTCCAGGCACCTGTATTGATTGGGTCACAAATATGGATCATAAAGACTGTCACAAGCATTCTAAAAATCTTTCCAAGTTTAACACCAGGTAGCCAGGTTGAGAACTACTGACAGCCACCAGAGATTATGTGAGTGACATGGCAATTATGACTTGATTTTTTTTAATGTTGACACAAGACATTAATTCAAGATCCATCAAAAATTGTTCTTAGTGCCTAGTGCCATTTCTTCATAGTATAAAAGCCCTTCATTGCAAGTAGTATTCCAACTGTAAATTGTTTTACATTCAAATTAAATGCAGCTAGTAAATCAAGAGATGATAGGTTTCAAGTTCAGATGCAGAGTGCCTGCCTGATGTAATAATTAGGAGTGGTTATAAGTTTACCTTAAATAATTTGAACTTATATCAAAGAATTGCCAATAATCTCGAATGAATAAATATCCAAGGCTCACCATAGGATTATTTATTTTGCCAGATCTTTGGGTTAGAAGACAATAAATAAGTTTTCTCTCTTCTCAGTAGTATTCTTGAAGGAAGAAACTAAAATTTAACTATCTGGCTCTCTGTAAATTCCAATGCTACACACACAAAAAAATTCTTTAATACCAACATAAGAATCGTTTTATCATATCTAAGTATGAAACACTAAGCAGATGGTTCAAGGTTATCCTGAAAAGAGGCTTAACTTATTAGCTTGAAGGACTGCCAGGTAAAAGAGAGGACACCTTTTACTGAATTTGAATTTCAGATGAATAAGAAATAATATTTTAATGTAAATATGTTCCAAATATTGCCTGGGACATACATATAAAAAATCTTATTTTCTGTTTATCTAAAATTGAAACATAACTGTGCTTCCTGTTCATGAAACTCTGACTTAGGTTGGGAACAGATGCAGCAATGTGTTAAAATTTGTAGTCCCTAAGTCATTATTTTTAGGGAAAGTCAACCCAAAGTCCTCTCCATATACCTAATAATCCCTTTTCTTTAAGTTATTAAAACTTGTGGAAAGCAGACATCCCTATAGCTTCAAAGATGAGTCATCTATTTTAGATCTGTAAGTACTAATCTTGATTTTTTCCCCGTTTTTTGCAGTGCTGGGGATCAAACTCAGAGCCTCACACATACTAGGCAGATGCTCTACCACTAAGATACAATCATAGCCCTAAAACTTTTTTCCCACAATTTTTAAAATTGGCGAATTATAATTGTACATAATGGTGGGATTTATTGTTGCTCATTCATACATGTACACAATATAGCAATATAATTTGGCCAATATCTTTCACCAGTATTTTCCCTTTTTCTCTCATGCTGACTTTAATTCTTTAGGATTAATACTGAGGAGTGGTATAGCTTGGTCATATAATGGTTCCAGGCCTAATCTTTTAAGGGACCACCATACTGATTTCCATAGTGGTTGTACTTTTACAATCCCATCAACAGTGTAAAATATTACTTATTCTCCACATCCTCTCCAGCATTTATTATTGTTAGTATTCTTGATGAATGTCATTCTGATTGGTGTGAGATGAAATCTCAGTGTAGGTTTTATTCACATTTCCCTAAATTCTGTGAAGAATTTCCAATTCTGTGAAGAATGTCATTGGTATTTTGATGGGGATTGCATTGAATCTCTATTTTGCTTTTGGTAGTGTGGTCACTTTAACAGTATTAATTCTGCTTATCTATGAATATGGGAGGTCTTTCCATCTTCTGGTGCCTTCTTCAATGTTCTATAGTTTTCATTGTAGAGGGCTTTTACCTCCTTGGTTAGATTTATTCCTAGGGTTTTTTGTTTGTTTTTGAGGCTATTGTGAATGAAATTGCTGAAACTATTTTAAACAGCTTTATTGAAATATAGTTGATGCATAAAAAAATTCATGTTTAATGTATTGATTTTGATGATTTGTATATATGCATATACCATGATTTAAGGTTTAGAAGTGTTTTCAATTTCAGGATATTCTGAATTTTATGCAGATAGCATTGTTCATATTGCACATATTAAATGGCATTTCCAATGAGGTCTGGGGCAATACGCTTTAATAAAACATATTACTATTTCTGTAGCTACACTTATGAAAGTCAATTTTACAAGACACTTTTTCTCCAAAATCTTTTCAGGTTTTGGAACAACAAAGGAAAGATATGGACCCATGTCAACAAATTGGGAATCCATTGTTTTTCCTTAAAGAGGTACATCCTTCTATCTATTTCTGAGGATATTTTTCCTTTGGCTTTGACATTTTAATTACACAATTGATGAATGTTTACTGTAGAAAAAAAATGGCAAATCAGAACACTGGAGACTTATGAAATAAGCAACCATCAGAAAAAATAACCTCCATCTGGAATCCTCTTGATTTAATCCCCAAATCCCACGATATAGTTCCACTTCCTCTAGCCAGGGAGCTTTGAAATGTAAGAAAGAGGCACGGGAAGGGCTGGGTCCTTGGCAAATGCTTTGCACTTAGGAGGCACGAACACTTGTTGAGGAATGTGGGCCAGGCTCACTGCCTTCCCCTGGCTCTGAAGGAAGCAGGGGAGGAAGTAACAGGTACTTGGGCAAGATAGTCATGGAGAATACGGTTTAACTACTTAGTAATATATGCTTATGTAGAAAAACTAGGAAGTCAAAAATTTCAGACTTCACTTAGGAATGTATCATATGGAGAATAATCTAACCTTCAGTTCACAGTTAATTCTGGGTAGCTAAACAAGTGTGCAGGCCAGAGTGACTATGAAATATCATAAGATATCCATGTGAAGACATAAAATATTTACAAAAGGATGGTTTAAGCTTTATGATTAACATCTGGGTAATGGAAAGACTTCAGTAAGAGGATGGAAGCAGAACCTTTCTTTAAGCGTTTTATTTGATTTTGGCACAATTGACTTTTGATTTTTATGTGCTAAAGGAGCATAGATGAAACAGATAATCCAAACCTAGCAGAAACTGAAAAACTATTTTTAGTTTTGAATTTTTAATGTAATCAGAAACAGACAACCTGTCTTATGAAAGAAAACCTACATAAATAGATGTACATGTCTGTACTTTCTCAGAAGGTACTAAAATTGGGCTTTGCCCTTCGAGTGGGGAGTGGCAGTGAAGGGAAGACTTTGCTGGAACTGGGCTTCATGGGCTGGTAGCTTCCCTAACTCTGTCAACAAACCATTAAACTAAAACAGAAAACTAGGCCAGTGGTAACATTCTCCTCTCCTTTCACTTGATGGTCTCTTCGCTTAGTGCTTTTCTAAATAAACATCCCCTCTGAGTTTATGCTCAAATCAGACACTCATATTTGTTCAGGATTTATTCATGTTTATACTGGAGATATGGCTACTACCTGAAAATACAGCACACAGGGGGCATTTAACTTGAAGTCACATGGAAACAGGCTGTGACAGCAAAAGGCCAGCCCACAGAACCTCTGGTAAAATGTTCAATAAATACATAATAAAATACCTTGTCTATATTTGATGTTGTATATATATAATTATGTCTATGGTTTGTATTTTATGTGACATAATGAATGGTAATCACATATAATATGTATTAATTTTTACCAAATATGTGAAATAAAATATTAGTTCCAAATCCACTAAAAGAAATAACATTAAAGACCATTGTCAAGAACCAAGGAAACACTGCCAATAATTTTACACTAAGATTTAAGTTCTGAGGCTACAGGCCTTGTCTACAAAAAGCTAGGGACAAGATGACAGGATGCACTATCAACATTTAAACTGGAACTTGCCCAGCAGGGATATCTTTTCAGGTTTTGCTCTTCTCATTCCACAGTTTATATCTGACCACAGCAACAGGTGTATGGAAAGGGAAACGTGATCCAAAGGGCAAAGGCCACTTCCTCCTTCTGTCTTACGCTCTGGCTTGACTAGCAATGTGATTACAGGGCCCCTGGCATGTGCACTTGGGCAGCTCACAGCAGCTGTCCTGAAACTTGGCCACACATAGCTCTTTGGCAGGTGTTTGGCTCTGTGTTTCTGCAATGCCCAGTCTGGCCCAGCCATTAGCAGGAGAATCCAAGGACAATATTCCCAAAGCGTACTAGGCAGTATTTTGGCACCTACTACAGGATGGATAAACAGTGGATCACAATGCCTTCTTCTATTTCACAGGCTAGAGGGGAAAACAAATATTCAGTACTCCCAAAACAAATGTAAATTATAAAATATGAAAAAAATAAAAGGTCTGAAAAGAACAGCCGTGAGAATATAATCTCAACTAGAAAGATCTGGAAAAGCTTTTCTAAAAAACGGACAGGGAACCTTAGGCCTGAAAGCAGAGACAATGAAACCATGGAGTGTGGAGAAGGAAATCCCAGGCAGGAGAAACAGTGTCTGTGAAGGACCAAGGGTGATGGGATGGGATTGAGGATGGATCTTAGAACAAATAAAAAGAAGGCCAAGGCAAGGATGGTGTGAAGTATGGGAAAGGTGGTGACAGAAAGACTAGTGACAGATTACAGCTGGGAATTTAGATTTACATAGGGTACAATGGGGCACAATCCAGAATGTTATACTGAAAGATTTCTATTCTCTAATTTGTTTTCTTTCTTTCTTCTTCTCCTTTTTTTTAAAAATCACCATGTTTCATTTGCTGCAGATAGATTGGAGGGGAAACATTGAAAAAGGACTAAAGAAGAGACCTCAATGATTTAGGAAAGAATGCAGTTAGTGGACATGTGAAAACACTGAGGTAATTGAGATGTACTTTGGTAATCAGCTGTATGTGATGGAGAAAAGAAGTGTCAAGATCAATTTCTAGATTTCTGTTTGAACCCATCGGAGGGCAGAGATGCAATTTCCTAGACTGAGAAAACTGGACCATGACCAGTTTGGGGCAGGTTGTTGTGGAAGGCAAGCAGAAAGTCAAGATCAGACTTTAGCTATGGATGCGTTCAATGGGAAATAACTGTGCGGTGTCTTGAGTGGAGATGTCAGGGGACTGCAGGATGAGTCAGAAGTTCAGAAAAGCATCATGAGCTAGAGACATGTGTATGATCAGAGAGAGAAGAGTAATAGAAGGAAAACCATAAGAGGGTGATGCACAGAGCAAAGATGAGGAGGAGGGAGAAAGAGCCGAGAATAGGAGCTGTCCTCTCTAGTGAATGCTGCTCAGGAGTATGATCACAAGAGAACTGAAAAGCAACCAGTCGCCTGAGAAGCACTGAGGGCTTCCATAGTCATAAAATGAGAAAACTATTGGATTAGTGGAGGTTTAAGCCAACTGCAATGAAAAGAAAGGTTAATTTGGAAATGAAGGAGAAGAGAGACAGTGTACCCATAAAATTGTTTGAAAAGTTTATCTATGGCAAAAAGGGGAGAGATAGGTAGAAATTTATTTTCATATTATAGGGTAGTAGCTCATTTTTAAATGACCATAATTTTTTAAATGATACTGGTGGCATGACAACATCAAAGTGCAACAAACTCGCAGGGTTTGTGCACAAGGACTGATTGAAGGCTTGAGAAAGTGGGATGGGATGGCACTCCTAGCACATCCATAAGGACTGATCTTTGATGAGAGGAGAGCACCTTCCTTGGTAGTGAGAAGACTGGATGCTTCCAATTTCTCACTGAAGCAGGTGGTGAGATCATTTCTAAGCCAGTGGGAGGAAAATGGGCCAGAGATTTGAAGAAAGTGAAGGTACAAAATAGCTATGTCATAAAATGGCAGAACAAGCTTATGTGAGAATCATAACCATGCTGCCAAGCAGTGCTGAGTCTCCATTTAAGACTGTTTTTCAAGAACAGTGTGACATCATCTAGCCCAGCCTTTGTTTCCACTCCCCTCATCACTTTCTGGAGCCCCTTACCCAAAGCCAGTTTCTACCATTTTTCACACTATGTGATGACAGACAATAATAATTCCACCTGCTGAGACCATCTAATCCCCCAACAGCTGCATGAGCGGGTACTATACTTTAGGCCCCTGCAGTCCCCTTTCCTTGCATAGCTTCTGCCAAGCCACCAAAACAAAACAGAAGGGATGGGGGTGGCTTCTTCGCCTGTTTCTGCTTATGTTCCTGGAGTTCTTCTCTACCTTGGGTCGGGAAAACATGGCAGTTTCCTCAGGAAGTGAGATTTAGCATTGACTCAACTTGCTTCACTTTTTTGCAGAATTGATACTCGTGATGGACAAATAGAATTTGTAGGCTGTGCCATTAGTGAGCTATACAGAGTCAAATAACTAGATGAGCAAGGCAGAGGATTCGCAGGGAGCTCGATACCTCATTCCTATGTCCCACAAACTTTTCAACATGACATAAACAGTAATACTTTACAGTAGCAGTCCTTAAGTAGTATTCACTAATATATGGTGTTAATGCCACAGTATGAATACTAATGCTATAACACTATAGTATTGATATAATGCTATAGTATGGCTAATTTACTAATACTACTGTATTAGTAAATACTCCTTGAATTAAGCAATACTGTTGTAAACTAATAAATGCCCAAACAAGATATCTGATGCCTCCATCAAAAGTTTCTAGCTATATTGCTGGACACGTTGGCACATGCCTGTAATCCCAGTAACTTGGGAGGCTGAGGCAGGAGGATTGTGAGTTCAAAGCCAGCCTCAGCAAGAGCAAGTCACTAAGCAACTCAGTGAGACCCTGTCTCTAAACAAAATACAAAATAGGGCTGGGGATGTGGGTCAGTGGTTGAGTGCCCCTGAGTTCAATCCCCAATACTCCACCCTTCACAAAATGTTTCTGACTATATCAATGCAGAGACTGAAAAACATAAGCTATTAAATGAATCCCACTGCACTGCAGATTTAGAAAACCAATCCTTTGACTCACTGTGAGCTTCTAAAGAAAAACATACTGACTACTCAAATAGATTTTTTACTATTTCAAAGGCTGGAGGTAGAAAGAGCACACATGAAGTTTAATATGATGGATTGGAAGTCCAGCATGAGGAAGTAACCTCTTGAGCTAAAGCCGACCCCACAAAGTTTAATGTGAAGCTGTGCAGTGTAATTTTGACACGTAGGCAACCCAAAAATGATGTGTAGCTTTTAACGCAACTTCCATTTCTGACAATATCATTTTGAGCTCATTCTTTGGCACCAAGATCAAATGCCCTTATTTATAGGCTCAAACACATAAGAGCCTAAAAAGGAAGTCACATTCAGCAGAAATTCTTTCCACACATGACCATTAGTATTTACTCAAATAGGAACATTTTACTTTTTCTCAGCTTAGTAGAGAACATGATGGGTAAGAAAAAATATGCTAAAGCTCATTTGCTTTTTATTTTCTAAAATCAAAATTTTATTTTTAATATCAGGTTTAGTTAGCTGTAGCTAAATCATAATGAAAGAAATTTATAATATTCTCAGAGGGAAGGAAAAATTAAAACAGACAAATCAACATCTAGAATTCTAAAATCTGCAGGTAATTTTCCATATTTCCCCTAGTAGATATCAGCTAACATACAGGTTTGTGGCCCGAAATATATACATAAGACCTCATCCAAGCTAAGTGTCACTTATGTCTCATAGACAATTTTCACTTGGCAGTGTGTGAGAACCCCCTGAAAACTTCAACATGTTTTTCAAAGAGCAGTGCACTTGCATTGGAGATAATAGCAAGGCAAGACAGGTAAGATGAATGGCTCCCATTTACCTTTTTAATAGAAAGAAAAATAAAAAAAAGAGGCAACCTTATTTGAATATGCCAAAGCCTACCTTACAGGGCAACAGTGATTAAGGAAAAAAAAAAGTTCATTATACTTAAAAAAAAAAGGAAAAAATTCTTCTAAAAATGAAACAAAAAAGCTGATGGAAAAGTAAAAAGCAATTCACCTCAAACAGAATGAGCTGCCACAAAATATCAGATTGCAAATCATATGGGCTCTACTTTCTCTGCCTCACCTGCCCAGTACCTGACAGTATTGTGACAATATGGATCTAGAACTTTTCTATGGTGCTACTATCTCCAGGAACATGACACACAAATCCAAGAATATGGTAATTCCATTTAGCATTTAAATTCACAGCTTTAACCATAAGAATTGCATTCAAATATAATTTTCTTTTACCTTGGTCTTTTCACCAACAATGTTCTTTTCCAGTTCTGCTATTTTCCGGTTTAGGTGATCCAAAATCTCCTTCTCCTTCATAAGTTCAGTTGTTTCAGATTTCTGCTCTCCATCCAAAAGAGCACATTCCATATCCAACTAAGGACATAAAACAAAACTCAGAAACATTTCACCTTCAGGAATATTCTCAACTGCCCACTGCATTGGCGCAGTTTAATAGATAATAATGTAAAAAAGTACTACCATATCAGCCAGATTGGGGGACACAGAGAGCACTCCAAAGAGCCCATGTGAGACTCAGGATTTTCTATATAAGAAAACTGGAGAGCCCAGAGTGTATTTGCTAAGAAATTTAGCCATCTTGTCACTTAACTTTTCTAGTACAACCCCCTTTCTGCTTACTTTTCAGAGATATTTTGCTATTTACTTAGATTCAAACACAATCCACATTGGAAATAGCCTTGTCACAAACCACATTGAGAACAGCCTTGTCTTTGTCCTTAGGGCACAAGGAGTGAAAGTTACTCCAGCCCAGCACTTGGGCTCTGCATTCCTAGCAATTCTGGCAGGAGGGGCTTCCAGGGTCTATGCACAAGATGACAGGTGAACAGTCCCCTTATTCCTCTATGGGGCTATTGACACCATCTGTAAGTGCAGACATGCAGATCCTCACCAGGAATAATTATGTGCTCTCACTCCATGACAGAAACATAAAATTGCCACTATCTTCTATTAGAGTTACAGAATATGTGCTATCTGCTCCCTGTTTCACAAATCTCTAGAAAGCTGGGTTTATGTCTAATTCATGTGTGGAACTGCCCTGTAGTGATAATGTGATATCTAACTCATAGTAATATGCTCAGAAAAATATTGCTTAGATTTGAAGCTGAATACCTAAATATAGGGTACTTCAGCTAACAGATTCTGTGATCAGACACACATAATACTAGTTAAGAGAAAGTTGGCTTAAAGCTCATTAAAGATGGCTTAATATGTTTTTTTTCTCATCTGATTAAGAAAAAAAAAACAGAAAGAAAATAAAGGAATGTAGAATAGGGCACTT
This sequence comes from Marmota flaviventris, assembly GCF_047511675.1. NCBI lineage: Eukaryota > Metazoa > Chordata > Mammalia > Rodentia > Sciuridae > Marmota > Marmota flaviventris. Next base: position 66,228,331 of record NC_092505.1, read on the forward strand.
TTGCTCTACACATGGTACCCATTGAACAGATGCCTGCTTGTGTTGACCTCTATGTATTTGGCCTCTGAGAACTGTGTCTTAGTGAGCAGAAATGTTTTTAAACTACAAGGGAAAAAATGAGAGGGTGAGCTCATAGTTTATACCTCTCTGGAGGATTCATCCATCTGGTCATTTATATCTTTGATTTTTTGTTCAAGTTCTTCAAGGTTGTTCAGAATTGTGATTCTGGCATCTTCCATTGCGGCTAACTCCTGAGTCCTCTCTTCTTCGCTTATCCCTTCTGGGGTCTGAAATTAATCAACACAGAAATGGGTTTCTCACACCATAATTTCCTGATTTGACTAACAAGTCAGCTGTAGATCTATTGTCTCACAACCTCCATGACCATGCAGATACTCAAAGCATCCCTGGAACAGTTTAATCTGAACTCTAATACATTTTCCCATAGAGGTATGCTATCCTCAGCAGCTATGTCCTCAGATAAGCTCGAATAAACCAACCTCAATGCACAAATCCATATTATTTTAAAGCTAAAATAACTAAGTGGTTAAAAAGATAAGGAAGCTGTGGTATAGACAGATTGAAATGGTTTCTGCAATGTTACAGAGAAAATTTGGCACAACAGAGAACTAGAACTAAGACAGGACTGTAGACATCTTCCTCTGGGACCTCTCAAACATGCTGCCACCTTCATTGCAAGCTCAATGTTTTCTCTCATCTCCTATGGAAGCCTCTTGAATTTCTATCCAAACTGTGATGTCACTGCTAGGGTTATCTGCAAATGAGTATTCATGCTTTTTTATTTCGTTTTCTGTGCAAGGTAGGAAAACAAGGGCACATCATTTTGGCAATTCTCCAAATGATTAGAACTACACATTCAATGATGCCAGTTGATATTTTGCTTTTTGTTACAGCACTATTTGCTATCTTTGTTCTACAGAACTTCTTTTAGATAATGTTTAAGACACTACCTGGATACAGTGGGTTTTATGACTGAAAATAGGACACTGGTGACCATTCATTTATTTCATAAAATACTGAGTTCCTTGGCAAGGAATGAGAAACCCAACCAACAAATTAAGTGAATGAGGGCATACGTATAGCCTTGAGCAAAGTTAATGACAAAAACTCAAAGAAGAAAGGAATATTATGGATCATAACACACAGCTCAAATATGACTGCCTATTGTTTGAGAAGAGAACGTAGTAAAGTAAAAAGAGCCTCTTCTTCCTAGAATTTCAGGTTAACAATCTTGGGTATCCCCTGGTGGTGTCTTTCAGACATGCCAATATGTCAATACCATGTATTTAATTCTTATCTTTCTTTGAAAAAGAAAGAATATTTTGAATAAATAAGACAGTAATTAGGCAATTTTACAATTAAAGATTGAAAACAGCAACCCAATTAATGAATGAAGATTAATTAATCCCTAATCCTTAAAAAGAATATTCAGATAAACCAAAATAACTGTTGAAATTTACTTATACCTCACTAGGTTTATTTAACTTATTTATCAATTCTGATAACTTTAAGAAAACATTCCATCATGTCGTATTTAATGTGTTCTTTACTCATATTCTTTTTTCTTTACTTTGTAGCTACTTAAATAATAGAGATTAAATAATAGAGCACCCAATATCTCAGGGTGGTTAGAACAAGGGAACCCGGTTTTTCCAAGCTTTGACATTTTGCTGGGTTTAATTGTCACTCAAGTCCAATATTTTATCAAATAAAACAACTGCTGACCTTTTTATCACAAACAATGGAGCTCATTGTCTTAATACTTGGGCGCTTATTTCAGGCCATGAGGAATGCCTGCCACAGTGAATGGCATTCCAGAATCACTGACAGACATCCCAGCAGGAAAGCTCAGGAAGGCTAACATCCTGTTGGGTCAACATTACATATTAGGTTTCCACTTCCAAGGCAGTTTAAAAATATCTCTCTCAGTGGTGGAAGCAAAGCATTAAGAAAAGACAAAACAACTTAACAATCTGCAAAGGATAAACTTTATAAGTAAGTAGGGGGATGAAGATAATAAAGAGCAGCCATGATGGGTATTTGCACATAACTCAAAAATTTTTAGAAATTTGAAGTTGCTAAAACAATAAAAGCTATTTATAGAAATACATGGCATCTAGGAAATATCTGTGATATTTTTTTTTTTGCTATGTATAAGAAGGAAAATCAAAAGGCATTCTAAGACAGAATGTTTGTGATAGAATGAGGTGAAAACATTGTAATCTTATTAATTAATCAAATAAAGAAACCCTATAGAGAGCCAAGGTGCAGCAGCCAATGAATTGTGTCTTTTATGGTGACCAAAAAAAAAAGTGAAAATGTAAATGTAAGTTCATTTTAACTTCTTTGGGATTTTTTTTATAGTAATGGATAGAAAACACTGATATAGTGACATTTTTAATAAGCACATTACACATACATATGCATCCTCAAATATGCCATCTCTGAGGTAATCTAATCCACAAAGAGAAAGGTGAGAGATAGTAGGGACAAGATATTTTCCACTTGTCCTTTTTTTGGCAGATATCTTGTTAGAACCCTCTTGCAACCAAAGGAGTTGGGGGTGCAGAACTTTCTACCATAGATGGAACAACTGGTCAGAAAGAGGAGGTGGGAGCTACTCCATTCAGCTTTTGGTTCAGGTGGTGGTTGGCAGGTTCACAATGGCCCTTTAAACGTAGCATATTTCCAACTCCTGTGCATAGTTAAGTGTTAGGTAAAGTAAGTTCCAGAATGCTGAATCTCAGGCTTCATTAATAATGTTAAAATCTTCATTTAGTTAAATAAATTTAGAGTGGCTTTCATATTCCTCCCTTCCACATTTATTCCTGAATTGATTATAATGAATATTATATACTTCGTTAAGCAAATAATCCAGTGAAAAGATTACCAGAAGAAGAATATTCAAAACAAATGGTCAGGGTTTTTCATTTGTTTTGAGTCTTTTATCTTTTTTCTTGAGTTAATATGTGCCTCCCTGTCTTTGAAAAGTAGTAAGTGAAAACTCTTTCCTTTAGACCTATTAGCCTCTCACTTGCATTATAAGCTGCTGCAGGGTAACCTGAGATGCCCCTGAAGTTTCCTGTCTCTAAAGGAAGCAGGACTTATGTCTCTTGTAACAATGGATGCTGCTCTAAGCTTCAGAGGCCTCCTATTCCACAGGAGTATATTTGAGAAATTAAAAACATCTGCCAGGATCTGCCTGTTTACACATCAACAGCTTTCTTGTCAAAGCCTTCTCCAGAAGGAAACCTGTCTCCCAAAGCAATTTCCAAGAGAGCACACAGCTCAATGTTTTTAACAAAATAGAGCAGATGTCCATCAAGGGAGAGATGTAGAAAAATTTAAGATGAAAAGTAAGTCACAGATTTCTAAGGAAGCCCAATGGCTGACGACAACAGATCAGATTTTTCAACTGGGTCAAATACTTAGCCTGAACAACTGACAACTTTTGATTCTTCCATGTTCCATTCTTCTCCCCATCCTAAATTTCTAACAGTTTTAACTTTCTAGCAATAAAGATAGATGTCCTATTCAGGATTTCTCTCAACTCAGAATTAGTAAGGTAAATACAGTCATTCAAAGAAGGGATTGAAGTCCAACTGGATTTAATGGTCCAGAGTCCTAATGTATGTGATAGGAGGACTTGGCAGGCAGATAAGGACTTCTGACCAGGAACATCCAAGATAAGTCTTGCTGAAGTCAAACAAAAATGAAGAACAAACATACAAACTCCAGAGCCCCACAGACCCAGTGTGGAGCCCAGGCAGGACCAGGATAGCCCCATCAACACCTTCAGAGGCTGCATTGCCCCTTTGAACACCCAGTGCCACAGCCCGCACCTCCCCACCCCCGACCTGACACTCCATGGCTGAAAGCAGATGTCTCCATCTTGGGACACCTTCATTGCCATCTTCAGTTGTGGTAACTCCCAGCTTGGAACACTGGCTGGGCAAGTATCCATAGTCCCCAACTCGCCCCTCTCCCTGGAAGCTGCTAACCTGGTATAGTGACTGCGCAAAACAAAACAGCTCTCCGAGACAGGTTTGCAGACCCCTGAGCACAACCCACAAGACCTCCCGGGAGAAAGGTCTTTCATTTAGGAAGTAGAAAGAAAGAGGGTGAGTGAAATACAGTTTAGAGACTAAATTAGAGACTAGGAACTGTGAGGTCTACAGGCGATATAAGGAGATAAGACCAAGCACCCACATCACATGAGCGGGCCCCAAAGGAGATGCTCGGGGTGCAGTCTTTTATCTGGGACCAACTGGTGCCATACCCCACTTCCAGGTGCCCTGTACCCAAGACCAACCCTCCCACCCTGGTAACCTTCAACATCCTGAGGGTGGAGATACCAGCAAACAACAGAAAACACCACCTATTGGAGGAGAAAGGAAGCAGGAAAGATTCTGATATTGAACCAAAACAATCCTTGTTTCTTCTACAGGACTTTTTTTCTTTTTTATCCCTCTCTATTCTCCTGCCCTCACATCCCCAACATTTGTGAAACCAGGTGCTGTGCATGAATTAGGATACTGAGAATGGGGATGTCTGAATAGTATATTATAGTTGTATTGTATATTCTTTTATCTCCTGTTTTTACATTTTTTATTTTTTTAAATATTTATGTGTGTTTTATATATTCTATTGTCTTCCCACTTACTTGTCTCCCCAAGATCACTTCCTCTCTCTTCTCCTGCTACTATCTTCTTCAGATTTCTTTTTCATACGTCCTAAGATCTAATAGCTCTATATCCTCACCTCCTACCCCCTCAACATCTTATCCTATACCTCACTCCCGGTTCTTTGTCCACCATCAGAAACTGTAAACCCTTTTGTAAACCTACTGTTATATTGTAGAAATCAATTGAACTCACCACTTCTGTATATTGTGACAAACTGTAAACGCCTTAATAGCAACCATTTGGTTTAAGGTTGTATATTAGGATCATTAACATTGTTCTTCCCCTCGAAGGAGAGGTATTGGAATCTTGCAGGGGCACTATAATCTAAAGTGTAAAAAAAGGTAACACCGCGGATCTGCAGTGCTAGAAGGAAAGACACACAATAACATGAAAAAAACAGGGAAGAAAGTGCCCCAAACAAATCAAGATACTACATTATTAGAATCCATGGCCAGCATAACAGAAGAAATGACAGAGAAGGAGTTCAAGATGTACATAATTAAAATGTTCTGTGAATTAAAGGACGATATAAGAGAGCAAATACAGGCAGTAAAAGGTCATTTAGATAAGAGCTACACAAGTAAGTACAGGAAGCAAAAGATTACTTCAATAAGGAGATGGAGGTTACGGAAAAAAAAAAAAAAACAGACAAAAATCCCTGAAATGACAGAAACAATAAACCAAACACACAAACTCCCCTGAATATGACTATGTGATAAACTGCTATCAGAATTTAACACCATGATGTTTCTCTCAAAGAATCAATATGCAACCTTTCCTTACAACAAAAATTCCTGATGTGTCCTTTTCGTTGTTATTGTTCTGTGGTCATAATTGCCAAGAATTCAGAGTGGGACTTAATGGTAAGATTACTTAAGTTAACTAATTAATCCTATTTATTCTTAAATAAACAAATTTACCTTATAATTATGGCATTGTTTTTCCTTTTATTTTGGTGTTCTAATTTTAGTTTAATAAAATATATATCTTTTATTGTAAGCTCCTTCAATTCCTTTTTAGAAAAGAATGGGGAAATTTTTAAATTGTGCAAAAATACTGCTATTACTACTACTACTACTACTACTACTAATAATAATAATAATAATACCAACGATTACCTTTGAACCCAATTTAGGAAATCCTAAAATTGATAAGACACTTTTAAATCAACTACAATCAGAAAACTAAGTAATAATTATGATTACAAATAAATGTTAAACTCTTACATGCAAAGCAAAACAAACATACAAACAAAAATCCCATAAAGTCAGTGGGATAACCACTCATGGTGATAGCTTAATTTGCCTAATTTGCCTACAATAGCTCTTCTACAATAAAACACAGGACGAAACAATTTTTAATAAGTGGATTGAAAAATACATTAACAATTCAAATGCGAAAATATGCCCTACTGTATGTATAAAGATAAATTTGAATACCTATCAATATGATGAATTGAAAAATTCTGATAATATGCAACTTTGGCCAATGTATGGAGATGAAAGTATGCTTATAAACTATCAGTGACAGTGCCACATGGAAATATAGTTTTTAGAGAGTGTAATTTTGGAAATATTGATTAAAATGAGTGAACCTACAGATGCATTTGCACAGTGTGCAAAAACCAAACATATATATATATATATATATATATATATATATATATACACATATCTGTGGATTTTATTAGCAAACAACTTGGAATAACCCACATGGTATCTTCAAAATATAGAATTCAATTTCACCATTAAAAAAAATGGAATAAGGCTGTGTGTACTAATATGCAAAGATGCCCAGGATATATAGTAATAAGGATAAATGCATACTATCATGGGTGTGCATATGTGTGCCTATGCCTATAATATGTGGTTGTTCGTGAACAGAAAATATTAGGAAGACAGGTGAGACATTTAACTATACTTATCTCTCAGGTGTACAACTGGGAGTGGAGAGGGAGAAACTTCATTCTTCTCATCTGTACTGAACATTTTTTAGAATGTAAATTGGTTACTTATTGTTTACTTATTAGTAAACACTCTAATTTGCTAAACCTTGTTCAGTTGATTATCTTTTACATTGATTTTTCACTGAAAATATTCTGGAAAACGTGTGTGATAAACATCTCTAGTTTCCAGCCAAAAGCACAGGCATATCCCTAGGCTCTAAATCCTGGTTTCTTTGCTACCCAGCATTACCTTTGGTAAGATACTTAGGTAGGAGGACTCGCTGGAAGCTTTCAGAAAGGCAGACAGGGGTGTTGGGGGAGTCCTGGTGAGGTCGCCAAGCAGTTCATCGTTCCTGATGTTCCTGGGGGCAAGGAAGCTGGCACTGCTCTGACTGAGGCTCCCAAAGCCCGCCAAATCCGCATTGTGGAGAGAGCCCTTCCGGTGACACCTGTATCTTGTGTCAGGGCACACCAGGGCTTCTTCAAACACGGACTCCTCATCGGAGATCTGCAGCTTTTCAAGTTCCCTGTTGATTTTCTGCACATCTGCCACGGTCGTGCCTGTGGACAAGCGACTGTCAGGCTTTGTGTACTCAGCACAGAGACTGAGGATGGTCTCCAGACGCTGTCTCTCCTAGAGCACAGAGAGGAGGGCAAGATCAATGAATTTGTGAGAATGGAGACAACTCCCAATATAAAGGCTATCAACCCACAGACACTTGGCTGGTGCTGACTTTGCATCATCTTTTAAGGATGTATTTAAAGATCAAGATGAAACTGTTTGCAATGCCTGGTTTTGTCCTAGACACTATTCTGGCTGTCCTTGTTCATCTCTATATCCCAGGACTGACTCTAAGTGCATATCTTAGCACTCGGGAAGCCATTTCTTATATGACTAAATCTCTAAATACTCCAAAGATGTTTAAAATCTTCTCTTCCTAACCATGCTTTACCACCTTCTACTTATCTATCTATTATTCACTATTAGACACACAAAGAGAAAAAAAGTACTTTAAAAAAATCTTCTAATTTAAAAGATATATCTCTGTCTTGCCGGGCCCGGCAGTGCACGCCTGTAATCCCAGAGGCTCAGAAGGCTGAGGCAGGAGGATCATAAATTCAAAGCCAGCCTCAGCATCTTAGCAAGGCCCTAAAGCAATTCAGCGAGGCCCTAAAGCAATTCAGAAAGACCCTGTCTCTAAATAAAATATAAAGAAGGGCTGGGCATGTGTCTCAGAGGTTAAGCACCCCCGGGTTCAATCATCAGTACCAAGAAAAAAAAAAAAGATATATCTCTGTCTTCCTAATTTTCTTGAAGTGTTTCAAAATTTGAAAAACTTTTTTATGCCTGGTTATCATGTAAAGATCTTTTCTACTACTTTCTTATGTGAATAATTGAAATTATTTTAAAAGTACAAATGTTGCACTAAAATGACAATTCCACAATAAGTCCAAATAGAGAGATATCAATGTAACTCAAATTCTAAAATCATTAAACATTTGATTCATTGAGCTGGAAAATAAAATGATAGTTCATTTGTTTAAAAAAAATCAACATATAGGCCATTGATGTCTAAAATAGTCCTACGACATGCCCCCTTGACACATGCCTCATGCAGAACAGACATTGATGCTTTTTTATTTTAGGTAGATTAATTACATATTGTGAGCAATGGGAAGCAATTTACTAATTGCCTCTCATAAACCTAGACAGCATTGTTTGGGGTGGGGAACCTCAATGTGTTTACCCTTCACATTAAATCCAATGCTGAAATGAAAAAAAAAAAAAAAGAACCTAAAACAAAGGCTATCTGTTGTGATTATATTTACCACACTGAAGGAAGACTCCAAAAGCGCTCCATATAAAAATACATTCCAAACTGCTGATCAGTAATAAAACAGGAAAATATTAAGCAGCACTAGACAGCTGTTTTCATTCCAATTTTAGCTAATTTGTAAAGTCAAAATTCAGATGCAGTTAGTTCTTTTATTAGTTGAGGTAGTAACAAGTAGAAAAGTCAAATAGGAACAGACCAACTCCCTAGTTACCATTAAACCTATCAATTAAATGACAAGTTAGAAGTCATGTAAGGTATATCTGACTTATATCTACCCTCTAAAGAACCCCCCTGAAAAAGGGGGCAATAGCTTGATCAAAGAGACCTTTAAACTAGTTCCCATAAACTCCCACCTCCCTTTCACTGCCTGAACTTCTGGACTCCAGCTGCAGCTCTGTCCTCATGGCCTCTTCCCAGGGCAGGCACTCATGGCCACACATCCTCAGCCCCAGGCTCTTCAGCACCCTGTCCATCCAGCAACCCTGCTGTTTATTTATCTCTACAGCTGCCACCAGCTGCCAAGCCCTACCCACTTCAGCTTTATGGGGAGGGATTGCCAGGATGCAACCTTCATTGCTTTGTTTTAAACTTCTCCAACAATAAAGAAAATTCTACATGGAAATACGTGAACAACTTGCAAAAGTGTAAGTGGGGAGAGGGACAGGAGCAAAAAGTTATCTTACCCTTTCTCCACAGCATCTGCATTAGAGGCTAATCTCCAAAGAACAGTTCCCTTTCTGGCATTTAGATAATTAAGTTGAAGCACCTAACCTCAGTCTTTAGTAATCTTCATAGATCTTTATATGCATATATTAGTCTTGGCATGAATTACATTCAGGATTATCTAAAAGTTATCAGTTTCCATTGATCCAGTGAAGGCTGCTGTCTTCAAAAGCATGAAAGATACTTCTGCCTAGACTGGAACACATAGCAAAATTCCTCCCACATCCTTCCCCAAATAGTTTCTTTTGCTGCCAGGGCTATTGCTTAACTCCAAAGGGAATAAATGATCCTAGCCTTATGATGAATGCTATTTCAGACAGTGAAACGCAGTATTCAAAGGCTTGTGCACAGGAAGTTTGGTCTACTGGTATGTGTCTCTCTCTATTCTCATCACACCATTCACAGCCAGTCTGTTCAGTCCTGAATCACACACACACACACACACACACACACACACACACACACACCACAATGCTGCTCACACGTCTAAAAGAAATCCAGGCTGTGCTGAGACACTCTGGCCCCATAAAAACTACACCGAAGAAAAATAAACTGATGTCGAAAAGTACGTCAGAAGAAAGTCTGCAAGGCATTTCAGAAAGCACTTCAGGAAGCCTTTTAAGGAAAACCCGAACAGAAATTACCCTCCTAAGATAATACTCCCTTCAGCCCTCTGGATTCTGGTATCTTATTTCTTCTTATACATCATCTTATTCTGCAGCTGCCACCAGAATAATATCCTTCACTCTGTGACCCAAAAGAGAGTAATGATTATGGATAAGGACTCTCTGAGAGTCAAAGAGGGCAATGCTAATAATGATGCTGAAATCTCAAACACAGACTGGAATTGCTCTCAGCACTGAGATGCACAGCCTCCTCCCCAAAATTCAACTTTCCTTGAAGCTTCACCTGGAAACCTGCAAATTCAGGAGGCTATCTTCTTTAAATTCTCCAAATCCTACCCAGTTTCCCAAATCATCCATCTACCATTTATTTTTTTTTAAAGCTACCAGTACAAAGACTAAATACCCCCAAATGACCAGAAAACACTGGTGCTAAGGATTTAAGATTAGGTCACTTTGAATCAAATTAGTTAAAATATTAAAAAATTTGTGTTTCCCTTCTCTTCCCTCCATCTTCATATCCCACACATCAAAAAAAGCTTTGAAAGGGATTCAGATGTTTGAAAAAAATACCTAAAAAATATTGCTATTCAATTGTTTTTCTCTTAGAGGTTAAAAAAAAATCGTGAACTGGGACTATGTTTTTGGACTTCAGATCTTTCTTTCTTCTTCAGAGGAATGCGTCTGACATTGCCCCCACTGCAGCTACATAGCCATCCACATTCTGCATGCACCCTGTCTCCTATATCCAACACTAGTCCATCTAGGCCTCAGGACTGAATGTACTGAATAAAAAATGAATTATGTCCCAGGAGCTTGGAAGGGTGAGGGAGCAGGATCGGGAGTTCAAAGTCTGCCTCAGCAACAGCGAGGCACTAAGCAACTCAGTGAGATCCTGTCTACAAATAAAATACAAAATAGGGCTGGGGATGTGACTCAGTGGTTGAGTACCCCTAAGTTCAATCCCCAGTACCAAATAATAATAATAATAATAATTATGTAGAGAAACAACTGTTGACACCTAAGCGCATGTGAAATCTTTATTAAATCATTCTGTTGTATGTTGGGTCACTTACTGCATACAACAAAAGGTTGTAATACTTAGATATAATTAAATTGAAATTAGTTTTTTTTTTCTTTTTAAGACATGTACTGTAAGTATGGTTTTACTTTTCTCTTCCGTTAACCCTAGGGATTCAATGTCTCCATAATCTTCTGTTTGACAAAAATTTAAGTTACTTGCTGACTAGTAATGTTCTTGGGATACATAGATTTAAAAAAAAAACATTAAAAAAGACAAATTTGTTTTCTTATTTTGTATACACCATCAAGTCCTTAACAGGAGGTCCGAATAAGTGATCAGTTACAGAAACAATGGTAACAGTTTATGGAAAACCTATGGATTCACATATGGGGAAACAATACACAAAAATTACAGAAAATAAATTTGAGTTGAGTCCTTAAGGATAAATATAAGTCTTGTGGTATGTTGGGGCAGTGGGTAGGCAGGGCATGTCCTTGAAGGAATCACAGAATCAAGGATACAGAATTGAGGAATGTCATGGTATGCTCAGAAATTAGCAACTAGACTGTAGCTAGAGTGAGGGATTCTCCGCTAGGAAGTAGGATGAGGTTCCTACATAGAAATGGGCCACCTGTCTTCCTCTTCAAGGAATTCCAACAGTTCCAAATAAACTTTTGGAAAAGATTCCTAAAATAAATCAATAAGAGTCATAAACCCCAGTTTAAAATGAGTGGCAGAATAAGAAGAGGTAGCAAGTGTGAAGAATTCCCAGGATTTCACTAACACGTGCTGGTATGTTAATCAGGTGGGATAGTCAGGAGGAAAAAGAAGCAATGGCTGAAAATCTTTTATGTGAGTTTATTTGGTTTTATAGTTAAATCCCTGGGGGTAGTAACTGGGGCAAAAAGTCTCTTCTGTTGCCTATCTCCAAATTCAATGTGGACCTCAGACTTGCACTGACCAGTGAAATTTGAGAAGCAGTGTCATTCCTGCATGAACAGTAAGTACATAATTTATTAAATGCCTTGCTTTGCTATGGCAAAGTGACCCTCCAGATGGTGCTGTCTCCATCACCCTGGGTCCCAAGTGAAGAGATGAAATAGAGGGCTCAATCAACCCACACTGGCTATGGAATATAGGGGAGAAATAGATCTATGTTGTAGTAAATCTCCAAGATACATTTTTCTTTTTCCTTTTCCAACAGAAGAAACTCATTATGATTGATAAACTGTGCTTAATTTTAGGCAGAAACCTGGCTCAAAACTTGGAGAGGAAAAACTCAAGGAACCTCTTAAGGAAATCTCAGTTATTTACTATGTCATAAAGAATTCGGTTTCATCCAAACAGAGGCCTGGCCTTTGTCTTTCACTTTTGGAAGGTGACCTAAGTCATAGTGAATTGGAGTCTCTGTCTAGCACAGAGCTGGCTGCACCTGATAATCACAGGATGGGGGTTGGCCACCAGAACAATTAACTATGTGAGTCAGTGTAAAAGCTTTGGGTCATGGGGTATCAGTCAACCCGGAAACTGGGATCAACCACACGGGCAATCAATCACTTACTCAATCTACAGATCTACAAAACTATACAATGAATTCATGATAAAAACTCTGGAAACTAGAACTAGGTCAAGCTTCGCTGGTGGGTGTGTACTAGCACACACCATGCCCAAATTTGGTGGAGAGATGCATCCTGATTGACAAGAGTGAGGACAATGAAAGTATCACTTCTGGAACCCTCTAGACTCTGCCCTGTGCCTCTTTCTTTGGCTGGTCTCTATCTGCCTCCTTTCCCTGTCATAAACTATAACCAAGACTGTACTACTTTCAGTGGGTTCTGTGAGTCCTCTAGTGAACAATGGAACCTGAGGGTGGTCTTGGAAACTCCTGAAAGCAAGTGTCAGAAGCGAGAGAAATATTGTGCGGAGACAGTGTTTTTTAACCTTGTAATTGACCTTCAAATTTACCAAACATTACCTCAGAATTGTTTTTCATCAGTTTAGAACAGATAATCTGATTAAGAATCTGTACATGAAAGTAAGGGATTTTTATTGTTTGGCTTTACAAATTATCTTCAAAAAGGTCAGCTTAATGTTTTGCTAAGAACATTTTATCTTATGGAACTGATAAGTCGGCCTTCAAGTTTTCAAGAAAGCACTTCATTCTGTACCCTCAGTTTGTACTGCATATGAGTGTGTTCCCATGGGTGGGGTTAAGCTAGAAACGGGGCACATCATTTTGAGGACTGCCTGCTCTGGAGGAAACTGTAGCTTAATGGTAAGTCACTAATAATGTGACAAATACTAACTTCTCATCAACCTTTCATCATGTGCAGATTAAGGTTTTCAATCATATACACCTGTTCTCCTCTGTACTAATAAATAACTATATATCAAGAGAGTAAGACATATGCAAATAACTAGGGCAGTGGATGCCACTCAGTGATTTTTAGTATATTGTTTCAAATACACTAAATATACCAAAACAAACAAACACCCTAAGGAGATAAAGGCCATCCTGCTTAAACTCCCAGATTTCCCTCTATATCTGTCTGATCCTCCTTCCTTCAAGGTTATCACAGGGGCTGACAGCATGAGCTCTGAAGCCAGACTGCTTGAGTTTGGATCCTGTTCTGTAACTATCTGTGTGGCCCTACTCAAGGCATTCAGCTTTTCTGTGTTCCAGAAACAAGGGATGTAAAAGAGGGGGTAACTAGAGTAATGAAATAATAGAGATGTGGAGATTTCTCTCCAGTTTCCATAGTAACCTGGGGAGAAGGAATCTTTTCCATCTCTCACTGTCATTGGTCCCTCTATCCCCACCAACACAAACCACATATATTCCCTACAGCACAGGAAGGCCACTGGAGTAGCTTCTAGAAAGTACTACCCTCCCAAATAAATCCATTCTCCCACCAGTGCACACACTTCATTCTTGAAATAAAACTCAGGTTTCTATTCACATTGCCCCCAGCTCCACATTAAGCCTCAGAGGTCATGAGTGTCTTACCCCAATGAGGCCATGCATCATCCAAATACCTGAGGAGCCTGTCACTTCCTACCTTTACTCATTCCCACAGGAAGACATTCAGTTCTTTTAATCTCCTCTCATAAATCTGTTCCTCACACACCTAATTGTTTCACTATTACTCACCTGTGTGGTGACATCTCCCTCAAACCCACTTGCCTCTACCTACTACTATTTCTAGCTGTGTTCCTATTTTAGGAGACACTTGTACTTGAAAAAAATAGATATACCTATGAAATAATATCTTTAATTATTAAAATATTTAATAAAAATATTTAATAATGTCATGAATTATATAAATCATATAAAACACATGTTTGTTTTTATTTTCATTTATGCCAAACATGCCCTGAAGTAATAGAACTTTGGTTTAATGGATCCTGTTAGCTTTTATCCAGTAATGTTTTCAAGGCATACTTTTTCTACCTAGTTATCCCTAGAGTTCCATTAGGCAGGCTCAAGTTAATCTCTGGTCTTAGATATCATTTAGCTAGGATTCTCTGTATTTTATTCCTTTTTGTGATGCCTTTTTACATCATTTTGCCATTTAAAATCAACTGGCAGGCCTATGGGTTATGAGATGTTCAATTTTTAAAAAAAAAAATTAAGGTCAAAAGTGAACTATTTTTAAAATATTAAAAGATGCAGCTTAGTAGTAGAGAGCTTGCCTAGCATGTATGAGGCACTGGGCTCGATTCTCAGTACTGCAAATAAATATATGAATAAAATAAAGGTCCATCAACATCTAAAAAAAATTTAAAAAGAGATAGCAATGGAAAGAAAATGCCCATTATGAATGGGGGTAAATGCACATCTCCCTATCAAAGCACTGGCTGTAAAGAAAGGAAATTCACGTGACCAACATGACCATTAGTTCCACATAACATCCAAAAAAAAAAAAAAAAGTGCCAGATTATTTTACTCTTATGTGGACTGACCTTGTTTCAGAAGAAAATCCAAAAGGTACCTGACTTTCCTCTGTTAAAGAAATTATGCTATTGCTCCATTTAAGAAAACATGACAAAAATCTAATAGCACCATCATCTGTTTACATTTTCACTTTGGCTTTAACCAAGTTTCAGAAATCTTCTTGTTTGTTTCTTTTGAAAGACCACAGTCTACAAAACATAATAAATTAAAATGGCTTTTTGTTTTGTTTTGTTTTGTCTTTTGAGAGAGAGAGAGAGAGAGAGAATTTTTCAATATTTATCTTTTAGTTTTTGGCGGACACAACATCTTCACTTGTATGTGGTGCTGAGGATCGAACCCAGCGCCGCGCATGCCAGGCAAGCGCGCCACCGCTTGAGGCACATCTCCAGCCCAAATTAAAATGTTTATAGAATTATATATAATATTTATTTTGTTCAATCATGATCAGTGCATGAGAGAGATCACAATCTTCTTCACATTTGAAAATCTATCCTATTCTAAACCTACCCTATTTTTATTTAAAAAATAAGAATTTTTTAAATGCATAATTAATAAGGATGTAGGAAAGTCTACATGTAACAAAAAAGGAGGACTCTCAGATTATCACAGGAGAGTGCCAAGCTGAAGCCCCAACCTTCATATTTCACTGCTCATTAATAACTACTACCCAACAACATATCAGTTGAAACAGTACTGTTATGTAGTTTTTATGAGAGATATATCACATCAAAAATACTATGTGTTAAAATTTTAAAAGCATTTTACAAAGTTTTATGTATAGAAGGCAATATAAAAGATGGTATGTCTTCTTTCCAGACCTAAGAATAATGTCAGGAAACAAACCATATTTTTCTTTCTTCCAGAACAAATTGTAAAGGCTGTCTCTTGCCTAACATGATTTAGGCCTAGACTTTGTGATCTGATGAACAAGATGACCTTATGTAAAATAGTAGAGCTATTTTTTACAACCCCCCCCAAAATACTTTAAATATATAAGAAACTTGGTTTTTTTACTTCTACTCAGCACTTTTTTAAACTTTTGTCTTTGCTCAAAATTCAATTAAGATCCCAGAGCTAGGATATGATTTTAGCAATTTTGAATGAGAAACAGCAATTTACTCAACCCAAAGATTTTCAACAGAACATGCCTCACAGAAAGATTCCCCCCTACGGTGAATTAGACTTCACCAGAGCAAAGTTCTTGGCTGTTCCAAACCAAATTTCACTGACTTCGACTTCAGGGAAGATGAAGCTTATTAGCCATATTTTTTCCTATTCCTCCTTTTAAGTCCAGCTAGACTGTGTACATTATATGTAAGACAAATAAAAGAAGACTCTAAAAAGAGGAAAGAAGAAAGCAGATTAGCTAGGACCACAGAGCCCCAAGTGTGGTCCCTGCAATTTCCTTCTACTCAGATCTCCAGTCTCAGAGATGGAGGAGGGAAGCATAAAACAATGGACTCAGTTTCCAGATAACAAATTTGGGTGACAAAAGGCTACAGGCTGTCCAGAGTATGTTTGCAGGACATTCTCGAAATGACAAAGTTATGCAAATGAGAGCAGATCAGGGATTATTAGAGGTTAAGGGAGAAGGAAGTGGGTGTGTCTATAAAAATCCAACTGGGGACCTTGTGGTGTCTTGACTGTATCAAAGTCATACCCTGGCTGTGATGTGGTACCTTAGCTTACAGGACATTGCCATTAGCGGAAATGGGTGAACGGTATACAGGAACTCTCTGAACTATTTCTAAAAAAAAAAAGTGACTCTACGATTATCTTAAAGAGTTCAATGTTTCAAACAAAGTGTCTTCTAATAGGTCTTAACTTGCACATTGAAACAGCTGAAACAAAAATTTTCCATCAAGAAAATGAAGAATTTGTTTCTATTGTAGTGAGTATTTTGGATTCTTTTTATTTTTCTGAAAAATCAATCCTGAACCTTAAAAATATTATCCATGGCAAATATTCCCACAAACTTTTCTAGAACTGGGTAAGAAAATTTCACATTATTGAATCAACCAGAAGAGTCACTAAAACCTATTAGATGATAAGAATTTAAAAAAATAAAAAGCAAGCTCAATAAGTCACTTATAATTTAGATACACTGGGTATTTTGACAACAATATGGGGATCATTTTACTATGAAGAGTCAATTTCAATACACTACATTTTCAATTTTCATCTCATTGGTACATATTTTCCCCATGAACCTTATACATAAGCTTTATTTCTTATTTAAAAACAAGTGTTTGTATTTTGATTTATCATTTAATGAAAGAATGAAATTTCTTCCATAGCTTACATGATGCCTTCTATATGTCAGCATTTAGCCTAAGGATGTGAAACTGTTGATTTTGGACACATCCCTAACTCAGAGCAGCCATTTTTAAATGTGTGGCACCATCAAGAGGCAACAGCTTGTACTGCCACAAGAACCCAGGATTGGTTTTCAAGTATAGAGAAGCCTGCTTTTAATAGCTATTGCCTTAGATTAAGCAACATAGACTTAATTAAGACTTTAACTCTGTTTCTCCAATGTGAAGTAATTAAATCATTATTCAATGCTATTTTTCTCTTTTCACTCCCTTTCTGCCCTTTTATCTCTCCGATGGAAAAGGAAGGGAAAAAAAACATGACGACGTCTCTCTCTCAGTTCACTGAGGACGACTGGCAGACCTAATTGGCTAATGATTAATTTCTTAATATTTAATGAACCTCTACATATATGCAGGCAGTTTGCTGTTCAAAAGATACAGAGAGAAAGTACTTGCTTTACTTTATAATAACCAAAGGTGATTTGATGATAATATTCTTCTTTATATTACCCAGTGGTTACAGATGTATTTTATTTATAAACAAAGAAAGATTGTTTATTTAGCCTTCCAAAATGGATAGCTTATTTAGGCAGTAGTTGGCATCATCCATCTAATCTTGTGATGTCCAATATATTATAATTTAACCTGTTGCTTCTCCTGATGTAAAAAAAAAAAAAAAAGACAAAACAAATTACATACATGGTTCACATTTCTGGCTTGCATTATATTTCTGAGTTAGATCCTATAAATCATCGCAGCAGGGAGTGAAAGGGGGAAATGACAGGGAATGTTGGAATACTGACTGTTTAAAACATGAGAGGTAAGAGAAGGATCCACAGAAACAATTCAATTTAAGGATTAGACTGAATCTGAAAAATAAATCAATTAATGCAACAAAGGCCATACAAACCTAGATTATAAAGACATTCATTATTTTAAAAAGTCTGGACCCTCTTCCCCTATTTGCAGTTTAATTGGCTCAATTCCCACTGGTGCAACCATAAAAAAAAAATTAAAACTGTAGTCAGGATGTAGCAAACGGAAGAGCCACATCAGGAAAGAGATTCCTTTCAAGTCAGACTGGAAGACAAAATACTTTTCCATACTTAAGCGTGCCTTCACATTTCAAAGACGTTGTTCTTAAAATAGGAGAGATCGGTAATCTGAACAACAAAATACATTCTTTGAATGTGGACTGATGAAGAAATGCTGTGGATCTTAACAATTCAGCCCAGCTCAGCCAAAAAGGTTCTGAATGCCTAAACTGTGTTGCAGGCTCAGGAGTCACTAGGAAATGTAGTTTCCTAATCCCAAAACTGACTGATACCAATCTGTAGATTCTTTGGTCTTTAAAATAGTATCTGCATCTGACCATTAAGGGATGAGAGAACATATACATTTATTTCAAAAAACATCAAAATTTATTAAATAAACATCCTCGATTACACTTTCACTTAATTTTAGAAACACTAACTTTATGATCTGCTCAACAGTAAACAAGCAAGATTCCAGGGCCTGCAGCCTTGGTTTTCATATAACCCCGTAGAGCACCAATTCTTATAAAGAATGTTACAAAGTTTTCTAAGTAAAGAAAATTTATTCATTTTCATATTTTCATTTTAAATTGAAAGTTGGACAGGAATTTCCCTTTCTGGAACTAAGAAGGATGTAATTATGTCAACATATTTGCATTCTTTTGTATAGAGCTTCACTGTTGCCTGGAACCAAATGCATACTGTCTGGGATCTAGGGGTTCAACAACAGTCACAAATTAAGGAAAAACAAAACGAATGTCATGATTAGGCATTGAAAATACTTACTTACTCTTCAAACACCATGTATACGATGCTTCTGATACTCTACTCATCTCAATAGGAGGTGAGTATATAGCACCAAGCAAGACAGACATGATCCCAGTCTCTTGCAAATTAAAATTCTTTAGTTGTAAAGTGCTTTCACAGGGGCTGTAAGAGCAAAACACCCTCCAAACAGCAAAGAATTGCTGACCCACACATTTCACCTATTCATACAACTACCATGGAAATATTAATTTGTGTCTTGAAAGAAAGCCAAGCTTATCTTCAGGGAATGCATAGTGATAGGGTATGCAAAAAACCAGAAAACCCTATTCCATGGTGCCTCATGAGAGCTGGCATCATATTACATGTTTGAGAAATAAGTATCAAGTGTGACCCTCCATAGTTCTAAATGGCGACACTGCTATTTGCCAAGGCACTGCAGATGACTGTCATCAGCCAGAAGGAAAATACTGGATTGCCACAATGCAATTTGTGGGAATCCATTGGTTCTCCATAATAGAACCCAGATGCTTTTGGCAGTTGTCAAATGAATACTCTTAACAGCAGCAGGGGTTGCTTTTTTTCATTTTCTCCTTTTCTGTTTAAAAATGACTTTTGCTGCCTGGACTATAATGTACTAGGTAGCCATCACTACCTCTATACTGGGAAGTATGCAGATATCAAATAAGGCGAATAAAAGAATATTTTTCTACTTTATAATGATTTTTCTAGCCTACAAAACATCTTATTTGCCAGAGTCAGCAACCCAGTCCTACTTAGAACAGAACTCAGAATGAGGGAGTGAAAATGACCACTGATGCCCAGATGGGTGCAGCGAGGTCCATGGGCTTAAGGGCACTCACTCAGCACCCTGCCAAGACCTCCCTTGCACTTAGTAACCCTTACTTCAGGACATTTTTAATCAAGACTTGGTATCTGGTTTCTAAAATCACAAAACAGAAAATGGCTGGCATAATGACAAAAATATGAATTGGCAGTTGAGGGGAAGAGAAAAGGAAGAGAAATGAAAAAAAAAAACATCTAAAATAGCACAGCAGTTGGAGGCTATTTAATATCAACTCAAAATGGATCATTACAACTCATTAACAGGCTTTGTTCATTAATTATGAACCTTGGAGTTTCATAATTATGGCTCCACCTTTAATACTAACTGCAATTACCCTGAGTGTTCAACAAAGATTGAACATGTTTAAAAAAAAAAAAAAAGAATCCAAATGAAACACTGGTATAAACACCGTCAAGCTAAAAATACTGCAGATATCATGTTTAGTGAACCAAATTTCCCCTGCTTGTTTTCCTCATTAGGGAGTTAAATAAGTCTGCAGCATCTATTGATTCCATATCTATATAAGAGTAGTGTTTACTTTTTGAAAATTGAAGTCCAAGTGGACTGACAGTGGAGCCAATTAAACTGCACTGTCCACGGAGTACATCTCACAGGCTGGGAGCCCAGAACATCTTTTCTTGGCTCCCAGAGTAAATCTCAAATGGCACTAGAGATTTACCTTCACTGACTCACATTCTCTGCAGCTTTTCTTTTCATGACTCTGTGCCATTGTTTTTGCTTGGGAATTTTGGTCAAATTGGATAGGAATTCTGGTTGGCATACCACTGAGAGTTATCCCCATTGGTGGCATGCAATTACTAGTCTTTTTTTTTTTTTTTTTTTTAATGGTTTGACCACTTAGTGACCTGTCAGGTAGAAATGGAATCTATCCTTCTTAAGGTAAGAAATGACAAAGCATTTGTTTGTTGCTTTTGTTGTTTGGAACTTGTTTGGTTTCTATTTGTGTCCCAGATCAGAAAAATAATTTGTTCCCAATGGAAAAGCAACCAACCTTTTGAGAGCTGCAGGAGTGACATTTGTTTCAGTGTTTACTTTTAAGGTATGGTTGAAGCTGTAGAACTTACGCTACAGTCTTTGAGGAAAAAAAAAAATCACTGCGTTTGTGTAAATATTTTCCTTCCTCCTGAGGATAATAATAAATTATAGAATAGCTCTACTGCTCTGACTGGTTTATAAAAATTTACAAGGATTTAAACAATTCCAACATGCCCAAAAATTCCAAAAAAATAAAGGAAAAATTCTCATTCTTTAAATATTTTTAAGGAAAAGACCTTTCTTATTAAAACTGATTGACAATCTTTCTTTTTTTCTATTAAAAAATAAGTTGTATATAAAATAAATCCTTACACAAATCAGACTGACTGGATAACTTGGTTCAAAAAATTACACACTACACATCTTTTCTTTGTTTAATCTGTGTATAATTAATCCACGTATAATCTCATCTTAAAGACATTTGGAACTTGTTTTAATACGAAAAGACTAGTATATCTGAACTTCTAAAATGCCTTATCTTAGTTTACTAAAAATATAAGCTGTCAAGCAACCAAAATCTTATATTATTTAAGTGAAGAAATCTCCTCTAATTAATATTTGATTTTGCTTTCCCCCCCAAATCAGACAGATATCTTTTTGATATCTTATATCTAAACTATCTTCAAGTTTTATTAAATACTCTATATAATCATCTGTATAAGTTTTGTTTTTTAACCTTACAAAAAGAAAGCTGCTATATTAAGTTTGTTTACAATAGTTTTAAACTGTCCAACATAGGGACATATATGAAATAAAATGAGATATTCAGCGTTCCCTAAGATAATTCCATACAGGTAAAATACCATCATTATTAATATTATTAAAAGTGCTCAAAATTATGTACATGTGTTACAGAAATGTTCTGCATAGACATTAGTGTTCTCACTGTAATATGCCCTTACATTCAGGGGAAACACTGATTAAATAAGACATTAGTCTTACATCCTGATAAAGAATTTGAGCTCTCCACGCTGATACCATTTGTTAAATAGCCATAAATTCACCACTGCTATTTGTTCTTACTTTCACCACATGGTCTCAGTGTCCTCTGAAGTTTGCCTGAAGACTGTGCCTAAATTGTGGGCTAGAATGTGCCTTCTACAAAGACAGTTTCAGAGCCTCACAGATAGGACCTTATCAAGTCCTCCTGACATTTCAGAGAACAGACCTGTAGGGAGAAGGTGCTGAGCTGACCTGGCCTTGACTAGAATGAGTTCTAGGAAGCTAAATCAGATTTTTAGAACTATTTTTAGTTCATAAATAGATGATTTAATGAAATCAACACAGTGGTCCAAATTGCAGTTAAATAAGAATTAATTATATAGGACTACTTGAACTGTTGATGGAAATCAAATTTCTAATGTGGATATGTGTTTTGGAGTATTATTGGTATGATTTTGAATCTTTTGTCGTAATGGGGAAACCCTCTAGCATTCATCTTCATCTATCTCCAATCTTTAATTTAGTTGACTCTGATTGGCAAACTAAATGAAATATTCTTTTTAGCGGGTAGTTTGTTCTTATTGACCCCTTAGAATTCAGGAAGAAATAATTTTGAGGCACTTTACTTTTCAATGGCCATATCACTTTAGTTTTCAATGTCACAAACTCAATAATAAACAGTCCTTCTTTTCTAAGACAAATAACTATATGTACATGGAGTGTCACCTTTAAAAAAAAAAAAAGCCTCATTTCATCAAGTATGACAAGCCCAATACTAAGGAAAAGGGATTACAACTTAGTATTTGGAACAATATCCATAAAACTCTCACAAAAAGTTAAATCTGTTTATGACTTAGAGGGTCCCAACCTTATAGTCAGTAAGAATGGTCACTCTGGGTTGTCAAGAACCTTAGCATACTTGGAAAATCTAGAGGTAAGAGAGATTCGCTAACATTTAAAGATTCTAAAGATTTTTTAAAGATTCTAAAACCCAATGTAGACAAATTTCTTGAGTTTTGCTTTCTGTCCTTGTAATAGAATACTTAAGAAGATTTAAGGAAGATTTCTGGAGTGATAGAATCCATTGAAAACGTTCTCCCTCACTCCTTGATAAATTATCAAATGGAGTTATTTTTCTGGCTTTATTAATAATAGTTGATCAGCACAGTAGATATCAGCTGTCAATTTATAAGAAAGTATTTATATGCTAATTAAAACTTCTGAATTTACATCAAGTGTGGGAGGCCAACCTTATGGGTGACTGAGTTACACTCCCCAGCTGGGTGCTGAGGCGCTCAGTCACAGAAATGGGTGTGTCTTGCTACAGCCCCATGGGTGAAGCTATGTTCACCTGTTCCTTTGTAATATAACCCCTTGCCCTGTTTAGGATAGAATCTTCCATGGAAGTGCCTTGTGTGTGTCCCCTCCTCTTACTGTGCCCTTGGGTGTGGCCTACCCAGGTGTCAGTCAACCTGCTGACAGTGAACATCATGAAGATAGACTCAGCCCCTGAAACCTGACCCTTTGCCTCATTTGAATAGCTTCTCCTCAATAAAAGGGGTCAGCGCGTGCTCTCGCTCTCTCTCTTTCTGTGGACCCTTAAGGTCAGAGGAGCCGTCACAGCAACCCCAAAGAAAAAGGTATTTGTGTCTCTTGTGTGGTTATTTCGTGCAGCCCAGTTAGCCCAGTTTAACTAGAGTGAACCCTGAGCCTTTTAGTCTCGAGAACAGAAACCTGGCAATCAAGGAATCAAAGCTGCAAAACAATGCCTTTTGTGACTATGTATAATCTCTGGAGATTACTTATTATTACAATGGGGGCTATCATACCAGAGCCTGAATAACTGATCCACTGAAGGAATATCTAATTCTCTAGGGGTATGTATGTTTGTTTTATTCACTACTGTTAGTTGGGATATTTGAAAGTTCCTTAAAAATAGACCTTAACTTATCAAGAACTTCAAGTAATAGATATGATTCTCATTCTAAAATGTCCAACAAATTTTGCCCAGTATAGATGTTAATCATTTCTGCCCATTATAATCCAAGGATTACAATTTTATTGTACTTCAGGGTGTTAACTAGTTTTGGATGTGATTCAAACTTACTTTATTAATCCTATACTTTTGTAAAACAGATTTACCATCTCATAGCTTCTCTCATTAAGGAAATCATTAATGATTAATAAAGCAAAATGATCTCTGACATGTATTCATTTTTAAGAGGAAAATATATGCTTAACAAAGAGTGGAAAAATACCATTGTTTGTTCTCATTGATTAGTGGGATGCTCAAGGGACATTTCCTCTAGTCTTCTTATTTTCAGTATTAACCACTTTAAGTATAAATTCATTTTAAATGGAAAAGGATAACTCAATAGATTTTGTGACTATGTGTTATGGAGAGTCACTGTGTGTGCTCAGAAACAAGGCTGGAGAATATGGGGTATATAATGTGCAGGAAATGCTGAGCACCATGACACACCCTTCAACTTTCTGTCCAGCTGCCACTGGACAACTTGCCATGAAGTTCTAGACAACTTGCCAAATTCACTGCCTAATTCCTGATGACTCATGATTCCACCTTCTACATCTATCATAATCATACACCTGCAGATCTAACAATATAAATAATTCAAATATGCATTTCCTCAGTCTTAAAATTTTATAAGATGCAAGAAATTCGGTAAAACTCACAACTACCATTTGTTGGTAACTATACCAAATGTATAGTTACAAGGATTCCGAAGAGCCACTGAATTGATATTTAGGCTCCTACAGGCCTTCAAAATACCCACACATGCCTAACAATAGTGTCCTGGGAAAAGTAGAGATAGTGGGAGAGTCTAGGAAGTGACAGCAGTGGCTGGCACATGTGAAATTAATTCTACATCCCCACGTCACCCTTGGAATGTGTCTCCAAGGCTTAACTTTAGATTCTGGTCAATGAAACAGTGAGGTGAACAGAAAGATTACCAATCGCTCCATCTCCTGCTCCCTCAATCTTTCCTCCCTCTGTCGCCGATGATAATCCATGAGGTCATCACGTCCTGAAATGGAGCTGATGCTGCTTTTCCTTTCCCGAAGGACAGGCTGGGGGGTCCCTGAGGCCTGTCTGAGGCTGTCCAAGTCAGTGTCATCGAAGTCCACAGAGCCACAAGAGAAGTTCCTCCTGGCCACGAACACTCTGTCTATTTCCACAGTAGGAAATGAATGGCTTGGGCTGGTCCCCGAGAATAGAGCCCTGTCAAAGTCATCAGAGGCACAGGAGGAGGTGGAGGCCAGAAGCATCTTCCGAGCCACCCGAGGACTGGCAGGTACACTGAGGGTGGAACTTGCATAAGGAATGCCCTCAGATGCAGAGGTTTTATAAGGTAAAGCCCCTGAGCTTAGAGAGGAAAAATTAAGGTAATTGTCATTGTCTATCATGCTATGAGGTAGATCCTTTTCCCCTGGTCTGGTTCGTTTGGAATTGCCTAGAGAATTTCTTGGAGGCAAGCTGAGAGGTGTCAGCTGGTTCTCTGTGGCTTTGTACAACCTGGGAAGCGATCTGCTGTAGGCTCCCATGTGGCTTAGGCTGCTGCCTGAATACTTCCTAGTTCTTAAACTGACATTTTCAGACGCAGGTTCCTTGTGGCGGGTTAACTTGGGCTGAAGTGCCAGGTTGTCCTGAATGTTCATTTTCCTGGCTTGCTTTGGGCTTGAAGGCATGCTAGCTGCCCCAGATCTGCTGATGGGAGGGGGCCCACTGTCATTCAGGGAACCTCCATTCCACATGGCCAGGAGTGAGCCAGATGCCTTTCGTCCTTCCAGTCCTCCAAAAAAGTAGACATTATCATGGGATTTATTCCTAGAGCTGTATTTAGAATAGGGAGGTTTCTCTGAAAGTCTCGAGGACCTTTCAGTGTCCCGGCCAGTATAATGCTCAAAATCTGCCCTTCCAAGTGGATATCCACTGAGGGAGTGTGTAGTACTGAGGATGGGAGTGGGAGGCTTCATGGACATACTCCTGTCGGTTTCATCAGAGAACTGCTTGCTCCCCTGGATTTTGGTCAAGGAGGGGCTGCTCCTGACATTGGTGCCCAAAGGAGAAGGGCTCCTCTTAGCAGGCACGGGTTGTGAGAGGGTTAAATATGAACCAGAATAGTCTCCATTGGCTTTAAATTTCAGGCTGGAAGAATATTTTTTGGGGCTTAGGCTCTCCATCATATTTTGGGAATCTGTGTCCAGGGATTGCACTACAAATCCTTCCTCGGTGCTACCATTTTGTAAATCCAACTGCTTTTGCATGTGGCTACACTCTTCCATAATCTCGCTGGATTCTGTAAGGGAAAAAAAAATAGAGAAAGCTTTATGTAACAAAACAAAACAACAAAACCCAACTCCCTGTGAGTCTACCGCTGAACAAATAGTCTTGGAATATGACCCAACCCAACGAAAAAACACAAACTCTATTTTTCTAATAACCTAATAAAATTGCACCAGAAAATGAAGACTAAGGACCACTGATCAGAGATTTTTTTTTGTACAAAAAGAAAAATATCTCAAGAGGACATGATATTTGAGGAAAGCAAATTTCTTTTTTTAATATTTCTTTAGTTTTCAATGGGCCTTTATTTTCTTTATTAATATGGGATGCTGAGAATCGAACCCAGTGCCTCACACATGCTAGGCAAGCACTCTGCTACTGAGCCACAACCCCAGCCCAGGAAAGCAAATTTCTAACCAAGTAATGGTGTAGGAGTGTTTCCCTTTGGTGTTCAAGTCCTTGGAGAACAACCTGCTCCTACCTAGCAAATGCCTAAAAGGACTTTGCGGTGGTTTTTCTTTTAGATTTCCCTGCTAAAATTATTAAGTGCTCAGAAGTAGTCCTGAGGAAACAATCTACATTTGGCAGAGAAAGAAAGTTTTGTGTTAGACACTGATCAAAAACATGAGGGTTAGAAGATAGCTCTTTAAAAGAGGGCTGTGGGATTTTCCTTCTTAACAAGAAGACTTATAGTTCCTCTGCTCATCTCATCTTTGGCATCAAACTCTCTCCCCCACCAGGAACATCTTTCTCCCTCTGTGGACCTTTCAGAACCTATCTGTTCTTCAAAGTGCAGATCAGAGTTCTTCTGTCTTCTACAATCAAAATCTTTTCCAAAAATTTCCTTAAGGATATGTTTTGGATCCTAGTTTAAATAACATTAAGAAACCAAAGTTCTAGGCTATGAAAATGTCTTTGAAGTACAAACTATTTCTAAAAATGAAAAAGGTTATATTTTTAACTGATAAAAATATTGTTCTTTAATTATCAGCAAAGGAAAAACACAATTTAAACATTCCTATTGAACAGATGCACTGTTAAGGCTGTCCTCCAGCTCTCTGGGATCTAAAGACACAAATTATTACATCTGTGGTCTATATGTGCAGTGTCACTTATGGTTAGTGATAAGTTTCATGTGATTGTCTCTATAAAAGTTAAAGAGAGTATGTCTAGTATTGCTATCTTATTTCCATCACTGCCTCCCATTATCCCGTAGGTAAGAAACTCAATTAACACAATTTTTAAAATTTTATTGCAGCTCACTCCCTCCCAGCTGCGTATCAAGGACTTCACTCTGCTTGCTCAGCCTCAAGGACTTCCTGGGAAATTCAGGTTACCTAGTGAGGAATAACTTCTTACACAGGCTAAAGCCAAGAAATAGTATGGCTGCTTACATCCTGGTTATGATCCAACTACCCATAAAGCTGCAGCTTCACCAAAAAGATTCTGTCTTGGGTCCCTTTCCCTCTACTTCAAAGTCTTGCATGGATGCATACAAGCCTAATTTTTTTAAGTGTATGTCAAAAAAAATTGACGTTCTTCTCTAGATTTGTCTCCCAGCTGGCATCTGACCTTGTCATCTGGCCCTTGCAAAGTCTTTCATTCCTCAAGGCTGGTACCCTCTCTGTTCCCAAGACAAATGTCCCTTTCAGCATTTGTCTGTGACTACCAATTTTAACCTTGACAGCAACACCATACTAGTTTGAGATATAGCTCATCCAGCTCCCTTGGAGGACTGAAATTAAGAGGACCCCTAGATTTAGTTGCTTCTTTTCTGAACTAATTTATCTCCAGTTGGTTTTCTGTATTGAAATTTCAGCATGTCTTGACCAGTTTTCCCAAATTAAATATTTCAATATTGAGGAAAGATGGAAATTAATGGATTCCTAAGACTTTCTAGTGCTAATTATTTTAATGGCAAAAAATACCCTCAATGCCTAACAGGGAGAAGAGTTGAATAACCAACAATACATCATATGAGTGAAAAGAATGCAACCATTTAAAATTATATTTTGAAGAATATTTTATAGTATAAAATGCACTCATATAACCAACATTTTTAAGGTTCAGAGGTGGGGCTTTAGGCAGTGATGAAGGCTATA
The DNA here is from genome assembly GCF_047511675.1 of Marmota flaviventris. NCBI lineage: Eukaryota > Metazoa > Chordata > Mammalia > Rodentia > Sciuridae > Marmota > Marmota flaviventris. The sequence continues at coordinate 66,256,512 of NC_092505.1, forward strand.
ACCTCATCAGTGGATTAATCCATTTGATGGGTGCTAACTGTAGGCAAGTGGGCATGGCTGGAGGAGGTAGGGTCATTGGAGGTGTGGCCTTAGAGTATATCTGTCACTGTCTCCTTTCTCTTCCTCTCCCTCTCTCTTTCTCTCTACTTCCCAACTACGATGAATTGATCAATTTTCCTTTGCCACATCCTTCTGACATGATGTTTATGGATCAAGCCTCTGAATCCTCTGAAATGGTGAGCCCAAAATAAAATTATCCTTCTCTAAACTGTTTTTGTCAGGTATTTTGGTCAGTGAGGAACAGCTAACACATCCACCCACACACAGGTGCTCAGGCCAAATTCCTGGGAGTCATTATTGATCTCCTTCAACACTAGCACCTCTTTCTTCATAGTATCCACTAACAAACCCTATCAACATCTACTCCTGACATATTCTCAATCTGATCACTTCTTGCGATTTCCACTGCTGCCTCCCTGGTACAAGTCAGTTTCTTCTCTTCCTCCTATGCCTATTCTACAATAGCAGCAGTAACAATGGACTGGAAAAAGTCACACCAAAAAATAATAGTACTATCAGGGTGGTGGTATTACCAGTGATTTTTAATTTATCTGTCTCCTACAGTTTTTATTTTTCATAGCTTATATATGAGTTATTTTTTAAGAGAGAGAGAGAGAGAAAAGAGAGAGACAATTTTTTAAAAAAATATTTATTTTTCAGATTTTGGCGGACACAACATCTTTATTTTTTTATTTTTATGTGGTGCTGAGGATCGAACCCAGCGCCCTGCGCATGCCAGGTGAGCGCGTTGCCCCTTGAGCCACATCCCCAGCCCCAGACTAACTTAATATGTAATGTTTGAAGACTGCAACATTTTTCTTACTCTGCTAAAACATTCTGATAAAAATGTTAATTACACAGATTTATCCATTTCATACTTTATGCATCTGAAAACCTAAAATATCAAATATAATACCATCCTTGATGTGAATAAAACTAACAAAATGGTTACAAAAAAAAAAAATCTTCAGATGCTTGCTGGACATAGCCTAGACAATAATACTAGTATGTTCATTTTTAAAAATTTAGTTACTAGGATATTTTCTTATTTGAAGTGGTCCTGTTTATTGAACAGGAAAAAAAAAACCAAAATTCTTAACAAATAGATCTGGGTATTTTATTCATTAAATAGGTATTAAATGCATACAGCATATCAGACATTTATGCAGTGGGCATTCATTAGTGTTAGTCGCTGATGTTCCAGTTAGCCTTTTTTCAGGAACATGGAGGGTGGCTCTTCCTCATCCCCATGAGGGTATGTGTGGCTACATTCTTCTTTCAATCAAACTTGAGAGAAGGAGACCTGTCAATTTCTAGCTGAAGCATTAGGAGCTGAGCATGGTTCACCATCTCCAGTCCTCCTGTAGATGATTAGCTTCTAAACAAGTTTGTGGAGGCTTTTTCAGCCTACACCCCCCACCCCCGAATGAGGAAGACATGCACCCTTGCCAACTCTGAAGATGATCATCAGTTACTGAGATTTAGTCATGTGTATTCCTTTTTTGTTACTCTAAAGATGCTATCTTCACTAAGTGCTTGCTTACCAAGCTCTGAGCTAGGCATTTGGAAAAAGACGGTACAGGATATAACTTCTTGTCCTTACAATGCTTACAGTCCAAAGAGAAAGATGCACACAGGTGTAAATGATAACCATTCACACATGAATAAAGGATTGATCAACAGACTGGTAAAGAACATGGAGTCGCACTAATCCAGTAAGAATGGCAGTCTCTGGGAGGTAACTATGGAAAAAATGACAATGAAGCCAAGTCCCAGTGAACCAAAGAGGATTGGCAGGTTTTATACAATTGTGACATAAAGTCACTTTCACATCTAAAATTTTGTGAATCTAAGAAAATAAGTGAAATTCCAAGCCCATTTGAGGTGGTCTAACCTCAGTGTTGGTAATTCAACAAGTCTCCTGACTGTGACATAATAAAAACAAAAATTGTGTAAGAAACAAGCTAATTTCTGTATCATGGTTCTTAAACACCTAGGGATGTATCTCTCCTAAAATGAACTGTATTTAATAATCATGTGTTACTTATTTTAAATCTTTTTCCATCTTCACCACCTCAGTCCTCATGGGAACAGAGCTAAGTTAAATAGAAGAGGCATTCCCCATGGGGCAAAGGCAGCAGGCCAGAGAGCAGGCAGAGCAGATGTCATTAGTCATAAGTCAAAATCCAAGCACTCAGCCCAAGCTCAAACTTTTACCCATTTATTACAGTAGTAGAAAATTCAAGGGTTTAACCCCTCATATGAAAATGCATATGTAAAACTTTTGATCCAGCAGTACATGATTTGGATATCATTTTAGATGATGAGATGTATTAATACACTTGAACCTGTTTGAAGTTGCAAATGTTATTTCATCACCTGAATGAAATATTACCAAGCTCTGTCCCCTCTTTATCTGGACTAATAAAGCTATAAAATAGTAAACTACCACAGATTCCCTAACATTTGTCTTCTTCCCCTGCTCACACATGTCTTTTTCTTTTCCTAATAAAAATGTACAATTACTAGGGCAGTTTCATTTTCCAAGCAAAACACAATATCAAAATATTACAAACTAGTATAAACTGAAAGAAGATCGGTTCTATACTCTAGGAAAGAAACAAGCAGAACATTTACAAATCCTAAGCCACATCTGAGAGACAGCCATGAGACATTTTTCAGCCATGCATGTTTGTTGAGAAAAGTTACTGATGACATAGATGAAAGGACATGCCAGAGAAAATTTAAAGGGATACTCATCTTTGATACTCCAGTTTTTCATTTCAAACTCATGGGGCCTGTGAAGTACGTGCAAAAGGTTGTACATTTAAAGATTGATCATTAGGTACAGATGTGGAATTTATACATTCTCCCTAAGCTGAATTTCCCTGCCATTGCTGAACACATACACATATTTATCTGAACTTAGGTATCTCTTGATCCTGCAAATCATTCAACCCAAAAGTTAAGAGAATCAGCCGGATAGATGTCTTTCTGACCTGATGAGTACATCAATGGTACTAATACCTCTCCCCTTTTCTACTAGAATATTTTCTAGAATATTCTTTTTGTTTGAGGTGTGGCTGCATGAGTTGAACACCTAGAAATTGGAACCATTTAGGAAGTATAAACCAGTAACCGCAAATGCACTTTGAATGAGGACTAGGGGAGTAGAGGCAGGAGGGTGGAGAATACCATGGAGAAGTTTGGATTTAAATTCCCTAAGCAAGGAGGGAGGAAAGGATGTGATTACAGGCTGCATGCAGAATGCATCAGAGACTCTAGCTGATTTAGAAGAAAGAAGGGAGACGATGGTGGGAGGTCAAGGAGAAGGCTGTAAAGAGGCCTCATTGAGGTGGCAAACAGGACAAGGGGAGGGCAGTGGAGAAGAGACGTCTGCGTTAACATGGGTATGCTTTAGAGTCTGTGGTCTTGGTCTACACTGCTGTGTTTACTCTGGGTTTCCTGTACATTTTATGTAAACGAAGACGAGGTCTCAGTGAAACTGTGATCCCTGCATTATGTTATTGTAGAAGCAAAACAGTTCCAAGGGATTTCATGACCACATGCACATCCAAAGAATGGTGAGAGAGAAGGGAAGAATGCATCTGGTGCCCATCTGAGAGAGAAGACAACGCTGGAAGTCTAAACAGGAAAGAAGTTAATGTGTGTTGAAAGGTTTGCATTTACTCTCCAATCCATAAATTGAATCCCTCCAGTACTCTTGTTATTTTATCACCTGAAATGTACATCATCTCATTGTCAATCAGAAAGTGTTAAAAGCCATGAAGAAGTCTCTGGAAGTACTAAGGAAAGTCATAGCACTTTCTTCCCTGGAGGAGAAATTACTTGAAAAACCCACCTCAGGGATCATTTTCTAAAGTTTCTTTGGAGATTCTCTTTGATTTGGTTCAATTCTGGCATTTGTTTTAATATAATTCTACCTTTATGGCAGATAACAACATAAGGCTGCTCATCGATCCAGAATACAAATGATCAAGGGCGAGTTTAGAGCACTGTGACTGACAAAACTGTAGGGATTTTGGCTTCAAGATAATGAAAACACATTCAAGGGGTAAAGTTTTGAAAAATAACACACTAAAACAAAATTTGTGTTGTGTTGTATGAGAAGAAGGGCATAAAGTCTGTCCTACGTAAATTGCGATTATCCATATAGGGGATTTATCCAGGTGATTTGGGGGATATCTAAGATACACCATTTACTTATCTTTTCACATTTCCAAGTGCTGAACCCTGCTTAGGATCACAGGGATACTAAAAAGGCAATTGACAGGAAAGTTTCATGTTGTTGGAGAGGATGTATATTATAGAGGCAATTTTAGGGGGATGGATGTATATTATAGAAGCAGTTTTAGGAAAGATAATTTAAATAAAAATCTGGTATCAAAATGTTCACATTATAATAAAATTTGATTCTATACCCACATCCTTCCAGGGGCTCGGAGAGCTGAGAGGCTGCTTCAAATAAATATTCTGTGGCAGACAGTGGTGGATGCCTGGTGCTCAAAGCTCTCTCTGCACACTGGTGGTCCACAGGCTGGTCTCTTTCAGCACTGATGTTTACGATATGGCACTGTTATGAATAAAGCATGTGCTGATGACACGTAATTGAATTCAGACCCAGCTTAGTCTCTCAGAAGCAGTGCCATTCTTCACATGAATTCTATGGGGTACTTCTGTGGCCACAAATGGCAGCAGATGGGGCCTGGGGGAAGCTTTTGGAGGACTGAAAGGGGAAAACTCAGAAACTTATTTAAAACCCAAACTCTAAGCTCTTGGAGAACAATGGATACAAAACACAGCCCCCACCCCTTTCTCTCTCCACTAATCACAGCATCCAAACATGAGGAGGAGGGGGCTAATTAGAAGATTCAGGAATAACCACTTCCTTCTATCCAATATTATTATTTCAGAAATCCAAAAGCAGCCCATTTTCCCCAACCCCTGTTCTCTAAACACTATCTTTTGTCAAACTCTTCAACCCTTCAACTCCCCCTCTACAAATAAGCCCTCCTACTTTACAAATATTTCCCCTCATCCTCAGCCTCTTCCATTTCTGCAAACAAACCTGACCAGTCCCCATATCCCCATGCGCATTCTGCAAGCACCCACCTCCCCACCCCTAGCAATCCCAGACCCTCTCTCCTTCCAGTATCACCGCCCACACACAGATTCTGCAAGGTCCCTAACCCTGTGCCTTCCCACTGTCTCAATCCCATTTCCATAGAACTTGCTTTCTTCCTACCCACTCATCCAGGCTTCCTAACTTCTCTTCCTTTAAACTCTTCCTCTACACTTAAGCACCCAAGATTTTATATCCTAGGACAGAGAGAAAGACCACTTTGTTAACAGACATAGTAGCATTATTGTTGTTGTTCTTTTTTGAAATAAACAAAGCAACGAATGGGTTCCAGCTCCATTTTGCACCATGTTTTTGTTACTCAAAGATATGATTCTGTTTAAACAGAATAATTATTATCTATTAGACACATGTAGATAGGTTGATATTTTCTAAGGAAGATGTTTTCCATTCCCCAAAAGATCCAGAAAGAGCAGTTCCATGGTGAGAAATGTATTTTAATGGCAGAGTAAAGAGCCTATTTTATTCTTGCAGATTGAGCCCATTACAACAGGCAGCCATAAATCTTAAATGTATAGACACACACAGGCATACACACAGACAGTCACAGAGACAGACACATGCTGTCCGCATGCCACAATAGCCTAAAATGCACAAAGGCTTTTTGTGACAGAGGTGACTCTTCTGTACCCAGACAAGAAGCAGCAACCTCAAGATTCACCAGATGTTGACAGTGATGCACAGCAGGCTAGGGAGAAAGGTGAAGGTCACCATATATTAAATGTTGATGTGATGTCTCAGGACAGTGAATATATGATTTCTTTCTTGGTTTTCTTTTCTTTTTTTTTTTTCGTCTTTTGAATTTTTGTTTTATTACATTCTAAAGATGTCTAAAAGGAAAAATAAGGAAGATCATTAAGGAAGGGGTGGGGGAGGAGTCAGATGAGGCTATAAGGAGGAGAAAGAAGCCCAGATGGGAGCAGAAAGTGACAGGAGATAATGAGAACATTGAACACAGATGGAAGAAGTGGGACAGAAAATAAAAAGAAGTTCCAAGTCCTTCCTGTCACAATAAGGGAATCCGACTAACCCCAGGCTACCCTTCCCTTCTGTTAGCCCTAGCTGTATTGAAGTCTAAGGTCTGTTTTAAAAAAGCAACTCCAGATGGTACCCAAAGGTTCCTAAAAGTAATCACCATCAACTGCAAAAACCACACATTGAATGAGGATCATTCTCTCCTGTGATCAGAGGCTATTTTTAAATGTCTACGATTGTTTTATATTAAGGATTCTTAAGAATCTTCCAAGTCTCAGTAAAGAGTTAAAACATCAATTATAGGAATTTTTAAATAAGTTTTTGAGCTAGTCCCTTAAATAATGCTTGTCTGTAGGAACTTTAAAATAGTCTTTAGACTGTTCAAAGAATTTGACTGCTTGTTTCCTGTGATAATTCTCTGTAGCCAGTGAGGAAGGCAGGGAAGGAAGACAGAAAACAGAAGCAATCTTAAGAGAATTTTAGGTCATTAAACTTTCCTCCCACTTGCAAAATTCCTAAATTTGCCTAAATAATCAAGATGTGACATTTTTCAATTATATTCAAATTTGTGTTTAAACAATTATTAAAGTAGTTTTAGCAATATTTTTTAAAAATATAGTATTAATTCAGTAAGTTCAAAATTGTTCAAATTAAAAGTATGCTGTCTCTTCTTTCAGAAATACAAAGGACAGAGAATATAGTTTGACATACACTATGAAGAACATATTTTTGAATACACCTAATTCTAGAATGTGGGAAACTCGCCGGGCAAGGGGGCCCACTCCTGTAATCCCAGGGACTCATGAGGCTGAGACAGGAGGATCTCGAGTTTGAAGCCAGCCTGAGAAACTTAGCAAGATCCTGTCTCAAAATAAAAAAGAAAAAAGGCTAGGGTAACATACCCTGAGTTCAGTCCCCAGTCCCACAACAACAACAACAAAAAAAAATGACCAGTAAATTCAGTCAGCAAATAGCAAAGGGGAAGAAATCCAGGAGGGAAAGGAAACAGTTCTAGATTAAAGAGACTCAGGAGACACACCAATTAAATACAATGCATGGACATGACTTGGATCCTGTTTTGAACAATCCATCTATAAAAAACAGATGACAATACCAAAGAATTTGAATGCAACTGGAAAGTAGATGCTACTGCAATCACTGCCTTTTTTTTTTAAGTGTGATTATAATAGATTTTTAAAAATGCTAATCTCTTATAATTCCATTGTAAATTATGGATGAAATACTAAGGTATTTGCAATGTGCTTTATAACAATCCACATTTTGAGGGAAAGTGAGGTCTTACAGAGGAAGCAAGATTAGCATATGTAAATTAATGTTCAAGTGGGTCAATGGGTAACTAGGCTTTCATTAGCTTATTTTTTAGTGCAAGTTTTAAGTTTCATGTATATTTAAAAATTTCCACAATAAAACATTAAAAAAATATTATGCCTTCTGCTAGCCAATATTAATAAAATGAAATCTATACACAGACATAAAAACTACAGTGATTCATTTTACAAAGAAGGATGGGGTCTTATTTGTAGCTCCTAGATGACTTTTTAATCTTTTTTTATTTCTTTTTTAGTTGTAGTTGGCCCCAATACCTTTATTTTATTTATTTATTTATTTTTATGTGGTGCTGAGGATTGAACCTAGCACCTCGCACATGCTGGACAAGTGCTCTACCACTGAGCTCCAGCCCCAGCCCCAGCCCCTAGATTACTTTTTAAAAGTAGAATTCTAATACTCTATCATCTTGAACTATGTTACTTAGAAGGAATTTATTTTTAAATACCTGGGAGAAACTTGAAAGCAAATGTGCTATCAAGGTTACAGTAAGCAGCCATTCTTTTTGCACACTTGCAAGATAGTACTAGGTGGAGTACCTAATCAGCACTGGGATTTCTTCAGAAAATTGAAATGTGAAAGTATTCAAAAAACAGCCAAACGTTCCAGATTGTAAGGAATATCATCCTCAAAAAGAAAAAAATAATAATGCTAAAATACACCAACACCCATACACCACTTACATATTTATGATGAGGAAGGAACTGATAAACTTGTAAAGTTTTTCATTCTGTTACTGCTTGTCTGAAAGTGGAGCAACTCTTTAAGTAGGAAATTATAAATCCGTGTTTTCATGGTTCTAAACAGTTTTAGTATTTAGATGAGGATTTCTAAATTTTCTTAAATAAATATTTCCAGATGTTTCTTATTCTTGACCATTGGTACAATTCATCCCCATGTTTAGGTGACTCTGCCAAGTCCCCTTTGAACCCAGAAAAGTCCTCCATAGTATAATGATGCCCACCAAAATCAAGGCAGACATGTGCTAGAGACTTGGAAGTCTTGAATATCTGCATGCACCATATTTCAGATATTTCTTTTGAATCAGATGAAAACAACAACAACAACCCTTCTGATTCTTTGAATTCAACCAAAAAATAAGATAAATAAAGAATTCCAGGATCATTGGAGGTAAACAACCTCTATCTTTACCCTGAAACTACCACTATGGACTTGAAGATTTTTGTCCATGGGAGCAAAAATCTGCTGAGTTTTCCATCATCCAAACCAGTAGAGATCAAAAAACAATGGGCTAAATTTAATTTAATCTATGCTGGTTTTCATAACTCTGGCCACCAGACCTAATAAAGGAAGTGGTTACATTAGGATGTTATTTTTATTGTAATGGTTAATCCAGTACAAAGAACAGTAGACAGGCTGCCAAGGACATGAGTCAGGACACCCATTCTAGCCCTAGTTAACTAAAAGGAGGGAGACCTGGAGCAAGTCACTCCACTTCACCTGCCTTCTTCATCTTGTTTCAGGATGAAAGTAAACCAGTTTGAAGATGAGAGTAAACCAGATGTGTTTTTTCTCTAGCTTTCTGGACTTCCATGGATACAGGTTAAATAACACAAGAGTGCCCATTATATAATGCAGGAAATGGAAATGACCACAGAACATAAGCATGTTTCAGTGATAAGATGGCAGCTATTTAATTAGGAAAAGATTTCACCGGCACTGCTGACCATGACATTCCAAGGGCACGGTAAATTGTTTCAGCATAACATAGTGGGAAAAGGCCTGGTCAGAATTATGTTAATGTAATAGAGCGTAGATATTAGATTCAGCATGATATACAAGACGTATTTTGTCTACATTCCCATGGCTTGAAATTTCCTTAACAAACCTTAAGCTGTTCCTGAAAACCTACTTCTGCAATGACATAAGCAGTGTGGCAGCCAGACATCACTTCCCAGTCCCCTCTGAGCATCCCTTGGCTATAAAGCACTATTCAGACTGAATTGGTCAAAAGAATGCACAAGTTGGCTTTCCTTTGCCTTCACCTGCATTGGTGTTAGCTGTAAAGTGGTCAAGAAATGAATATTGGAAAACTCGTGTAAACTTTAGCTTTTTTCCATAGGTTAATTCCACAGGCATACTGCCATCTGGAGAAATCACATGCAATGGGTAAACAAAACAGTCTAAGAAGATCATCAACACTAGTTTCCACTAGCTCTAGGTTTAACAGTAAATCTTAGAAAAGAGTGACCCTACTTAAGGTAACAGTATCAAATACTGGTGTGCACAAACTTTTCTTCCTCTTATTTTGTAAAGAAAAGCAATGCATCTAATAAAGTCAAGCTACAGGCACTAAACAAACAGCTATATAAAAACCTCTAACGACTTCTCCACATAATTTATCCTGTTAGCCTATATGTTATTTATCTGTTTCTTTATTTAGCAAGCTATGACTTTTACTCTTGGGTTTCTCTTATTTATCACTAGCTGTCACACTGCTTTAAAAATCTTACCTTTAAAGCAGTTATAACACAAAGCTTCTTTTCAACAATGTCTAAAAACACCCCTCAATATCATAAAAACAGCTGTGTGCAAATTTAACCCCTAAAAGGTCAAATTTCTGGGTGACTCTGGGATGATTACTAAATGTTTATGTTGAAATGATTTGAAAATCTGAACTATCTCTTTTGATTCCATTTATTTTCTAAAGACAAGAGTCACATTAATCAAATCTCCAAAAATATTTTCAATGATTTTTTTTGAAAAAATATTCTCTTTCTTCTCTCACCATCAGGAAAAAAAAAAAAAAAAGAGTAATAAGAATAGCCAGATGAAAGGTGGTAATAAAAAGGCTGCTAACCTCTTTAGTGCAGCACCTGCAGGGGGCAGGTCTCTTAAAGAAGTCATCACTTTGGAGTTATTTTTAAATACATTGCAGGCACTTTGCTTTGTCGTGTACCTATTGACCAGTTGTCACAATGATAGCTCCCCCAGCATCATTCAGAGCTCTGACCTCTCCCAGGAAAAGCTTACTAACAGCCCTCCTAAATTGTCAGAACCTCACAGATTTGAGGATTCGATGAAATAACAACCATAGCAGAATTACTTGGCATACAAGACTAGAACCCCCAATCAAAGACCTAATGTCTAACCATAGTAACTTGAATGTGAGAGTACACATGTTTGCAACTGATCAGACCATATGTGCACAACTTTCTGATAATAAAAAACTTATTGAAGTAAATCCTTTCCATACACAGAGCTATTCATGAATATCATATTTAGCAGTCTCTCCCAGGAAATTAACAATAATTTTGTATTTCTATCATTTTCTTCCCTATTAGGGACACCGATGGAAGAGTAGACCCGGTGTAAGAGTAAGTACAGTTGCCCAGGAGTTAGGCTATTTGGTTTGTTTCGCCACTATCTAGCCGACTTAGTGGATTGGGGGCAAAAGTGTAAGACAGAAAGAATTTGTAAGATTCCTCTTACCCCTGAAGTTATTTTGTCCTATTTATCCAAAAACTAGTCAAGTTTGAATTGTCTTTAGATTCCTAATCCAAACTCTGTTCAATTGAATTCATCTTAGATACCCACCCATAGTTTATGAATTTTTCCTACAATTGCCCCAAACCATATTCATAGATGTCAGATATCATTTTTTCCTACATACTCAGGAGGCCTCTCTCACTTTTCTTTCTAAGACAACCCTAACCATTCATGTGCTCTGCTCCTAATGGATAAGGAAAGCAGGGGTGGAAAATCTCAAATGTTCTGTTTTATACCTGGATTCAAAAGCAGCATCTGCCGTGTCTGTGAAACCATCTGTTGCCCACTTTGCCATGGAAAGGATGGTGCAGGCTTCAGGAGTGTCACAGGCCACACAGTGGAATTACCCCTTCTTGGGGCTGATGCACCGGAACATATGCTTCACAGTTATCAAAGCTAGTGCTACCCCTCCCCCATCTAAAAGTTTATTTTCTTACAACTAAGAGTTTATTCTGGGTCAGGCCCAGTTTTTGTTCATTTTTTTTTTCTAAATTCCCATCTGCCCAAAGACAGAATTTTAAATTTTATAATTCTGGGTTGTACCTAGAAATATGCCCCTCATTGCCAGTCACTAATCTCTGGACACCTCTTCTATCAAATGAAAAGACTGAAGTTGGTGATCTCTGAGGCTCCATTGTGCTCTAACACTTCAAATTCCTGTGATTTAAACCCAACTTAGAATCATCAATAAGCTCAAGTTTTCCCATGTTTATGGTATACTGAGACCCTTAATGCCAAAGGCAAAGAATCTACTGCAAGGAAAAGGCTTCTCTGACATGATCTCCTTATGTTGAGCTCCTACACTTAAATTTAAATAAGTTTCTTGAGGATCTAAATTAAATTAAGAACCCTAATCTTGTTAACATCTGCCCCTGAGGCAACACTCTAGTACTGGGTTTGGAGCAGGATGATTCTTTGTGTGTTCTGTGCAGGAAGTTTAGCAGCATCCAAGGTCTTTATTTGTTAGATGTTAGTAGTACTCCTCTGCTCCCAGCTATGACAACTAAAAATTAGTTTTTTTTAAAGGAAAGCCAACTTGTGCATTCTTTTGATGTTCCAGCATCCTCTGGGGGACAAACCCTCTTCCCCAAGAAAAACCCCTGCTGTAACACATAGCATCTTTAAGAAAAATCACATCCTTTAGTGCTGAGAGCCACGGCTGAGTCTGTATGGCCCCTGGCATTTTGCCAACAGTATTGTCAATCAATACTGTTGGCAAAATGCCAGGGGCCATACAGACTCAGCCGTGGCTCTCAGCACTTTAGAAGGTTTTTTCCCCCAAATGGATAACATTTACACAATTAACAAAGTACACCAAGACTTAACAGATTATAAACCACATGCATTCCACCTGTAAAAGTCACTCTCTTTCCAAGTCATCCATAGAACTGCCTCCTTATTAAGAGTTGAAAATTTGCATACCCTAACCTGGATTACACTGTAAACTAACCATAATGTCAACTACTCTTTAAAAGTATTCAAAAGTAATTACATCTTCCACAATAACTTCTCCAATGCATTCCAAAACTAACCCGGCTTACAGATTTCAAAATAAAAAATAGTGAAAAGCCAGAGTTTGGTATAATCATTTTGGTTTTTTCTTTACTTACACACACACACACACACACACACACACACACAAATAATACTTCTGGAGCAATCAGCTTTGCCCAAAGTTCTTGAAAAGAGGATTTAGCAAGCTTTTAGCCCAATTTCCTAAGTATCTTTCCTTCCCCCACTTCACACAGGGGATGGAAGAGACACCCCCTGCAGCCAATCTAGCCCCAAAAGAACAGCAGCTGCCAGCTGCATGAAACAGACTAAAGCCTGCAAATTGACTGAAATGATGACTACTCTAAGCCAAACATCTCATTTTTCCATCTGTGAGAATGGCTGGGATTTGCAAACCTTTGGGTCTCAGAAGGTGAAGGCTACATTAGTTAACTGAGAGCAAAAGCTTGACTCCTCTGTGCTATTAAAGTTAACATCAGTTACTGATGTTTTGGAGATTTTGCAGGTTCTTATTTATATACAGTGTCTAAATTTCTACATTAAATGTATAAAGAAAAAGCCCTTTAAATCACTAAGTTGAGGATGTGAAAAGCGAGCCATGTATAGACACCACCATTACTTCTCAAAGAACCTCAGCTCTTTATTCAAACAAATATTTACACAATTGAGGGCAACGACACCAGGCATATGGTTGTTCTTTTAAATAGTGGGTTACTCCAAAGGTTTATTTATCCTAAACCCAACTACTCTGTTGCTATCCTACCAGGATCCAAGAATTCAAGTGCTCCAAGGGCAAAAGTTTAACCCTCTGAAACTGCGAACCTTGTGCAGATGTCTCCCAGCTGAATTCAGACAGAAGACAAATCTCAATCACCCAGGTTAAACCAAACTAGAAAGCTTAAAGTTACAAGTACAATACTTGAAAATCTCCATCTGGAATCTATACATCCATATAATGAAGGACATGTGGCTCTCAAATATTTACACTAACAAGCCTCCACATTTTAATGCCTCTTCTCATCCCCTCCCAACTGCACCTGGCTGTGACTAGCATAGCATCCTACAACTCCTAAGAGCTGCAGAAGGAAGACTTTAGGAAAGAGGACCAGGCTAGCCCAGAGGATTTCCAGTCTCCGGCAAGATTATCCACATAAAAAGCTACAGTGTCAGTCCTTCTTTTACATATGAAAGGTAAATGAGGAATCTCTGGAAGCAGGTTCCCAGTCCAAAGCTCTTTCAAACAGGAAACCCCAACCCTGGGAGGGACAGCCTGTCAGCCTTTTAATTTCCTGGCGGTGGCGGGAGTTAGCCAGGTCCTCGGCGCTTTAATAAGTGATGATTGCTAGTGCGAAGTTATTAAATGTACCAACAAACATTTCACTATTGCCCGCCGAACAGGGTGCTGGAGAAACAGAGGACTGAAAAGCACCTTAAGGTTTCCAGTCTCGCTATCTCTAAAGGGAGCAGAGACCGCTGCATCATAAAACTTTTCGCGGATCTAAAGTCGAATTAGTATCAGAGGCTCTCGGTTGGAAAGACTCAAGACTGAGGCTGAAGCATAACTAGCCAGACCTTTGGAGACGGGAGGGGGATCTTTTCTGGATCCCACTCCCCACACCATCCAGCTGCGGACCCTCTCTCGAAAGGATCTAACCAGAAGAACCATCCCTCTCTTCTTCAACATTCCAGAATTGTCCGCAAAAGTTGCCCCTGGCACCCCTAAATCCCGCCTGTTCCCTACAATAACTCTGGAATCATCGCCTTCACCTCTTCTCCACGACTCCCTCAACTGGAGGTCCACCCAGTTCCCCAGAATCATACACAATGGGGTTCCGAGTACCCTAAAGTTGCACAGCTCTGGCTCCGGCGACCCTGGCCCGGGCTTTTGTCCCTGTTGACTGCAAGAGAAGCAAAGAAAGTCTGCGCCCTGGGCGCCTACTCACCGTCTCATCTTTCTTCTGAGCTACGGCTCTCTGCGGGCCCCGCCACTCTGTGGCCTGGCCCTTGCCCCCCCCTCCCTTTCTCCCTCCCTCGGGCCCTAGTCTCGGCCCCGGGCAGGGCCGGGACGCAGCTCCAGTCACCACCGTGCGCAAGCCAGCCACTCCGGACTCGCGCTGCGCAGTCAGCGCGCCCCTCCTCAGTCCAGGCGGCCACTGCCTCCTCTCCGCCCCCAACCCTCCGCTGCGCAAACGGCAGCGACCAACTCTACGGCGGGGGAGGCATTGTCCCCAAAGAGCCGCTCGGGAGAACAGAACTCGCACAGCTCCTTGATCGCGGCGGACCGCAGCCCTCTCCTCACCTGGCGCGGAGGCGCAGCCAGGTCCTCTCGACAGGAGACAGGAAGGCAGAGTTGGTGCGCCACGCCACGCCTTGATGCCCCCCCTAGGGCCGCGTTGGTGGGCTCCGCGCCTCTTGGTCCCGCGCCCCGGGCCCCCTTTCGTAAGCACAGCTGCAGGCACCGAGGAATCCAGCAGTCTAGTAGGGTACCCTCGCTGCTCCAGGGTAGTTTGCTGTCGGGGATTTTTACTGCTGCCCCATCATTGGGCGCCACCCTCTCAAAGCCGGAATTCACCGCAAGATCGTACAGACTTTTGGAGGCAGACTTTCTTTATGAGCTGGAAGAAGGGCGGGAGAGTACACGTCCCGGAGTGATGATTTTCTCACCCGGTGATGAAGTTTCTGCTGGGGAAACTCCAGGTGACCACACCTCCTCTAGACATTTGGCCCCCGGGTAGGTTTACCTGATGCGTCAGAAAAGCAGCTGTGCAATGACTGGCGAATGACCTCAGGCAAGGGCTGGAGTCTGGAGAGTTTAAAATTCATTCATACTGATTGCCTTGCAGTCGTTTCTCTTAAAGTTTCTATATTTTCTGACATTTTTCTGAGCTGCAGTAACCAATGAAAACAATGCTGATGTGAACGTCCTCCAGCGGTGCGTCCTCGGAAGGCAATAAAATGGACCCAGAGCTGCCCAGGGTCCACCTCCGCAGGCGAGAATGCAACTCGCTGCCAAATTCTGGGCCAGTCTCTGGGGTCACAGGGATGAAAGACAACAGCCTTGGAGGAACTTACAACCGCAAGAAAACACAACAAACTATTCAACTAACTATTCAACTTGGGACAGTGTGGCATTTAGGTCATTTAGCTCCCAGAAACAATTTCTTAATTTCTAGCATGGTAATAATGGTACTAATGCTGCAGGCCAGTTAATAAGCTTCTGTATATTATATGCAAAGTACCTGTCACAGTGAGTAGACTTAGTAGTCACTTAACAAATAGCTTATTTCATATGCTTGTCATCTAAGCAAGTAAAAGACCAGCTTATAATCTCATGAAGTACCTCACCTACAAGCATGCTTTAATATATTTTTTAATTTGTAGAAGGACACAATGCCTTTATTATATTTATTTTTATGTGGTGCTGAGGATCGAACCCAGTGCCTCGCACATGCTAGGCAAGCGCTCTACCACTGAGCCACAACCCCAGCCCCAAGAATGCTTGATATTTTATAGGACATTTTTTTTTTTTAACTTTTCTGAGTTTTTGCCCTACAGAAATATACAAGGATCAATTCAGTGGTTAAAGAATCCAGTAATTCTCTTACACATATAAATTTTCCCCTTTCATTGGATCATCCTCATCAACTTAAATGTGTTATTTTTTCTCATCTTAAAAAACAAACTCTGTTGTGTCCACTTCCCCCTCCAGCCAGCCATTTGCCTGCCCCCCATCTCCCCCTATCACTTTTTTTCCTGTTCAATTACAGCAAAACTCCATTAACAAATTGTTAAGGAAAGCTGTCTTCAACTTCTGTCTTCCAATTTACATCAGTTGGGCTTTGTTTCTACTATGTCCCTACAATTGCTCTTCTTGAAATCAAACTATAAAAGATACAACAATAAAAGATTGTTTCTTGGTCTTCATCTTACTCAAGCAATTAGCAGTTGATCACTTTCTCCTTCTGGAATCACTTTTACTTGACTTCTGTTATACATTTCCATGGTTTTCTTCCTACCCACTGGATAGGAAGGAGGGTGCCCTACTACACTGCTTCTTATAAGTTTCATTTGTTTCATTGGAGTGTTCTGAGTTCAAACTTGGGACCTCTTGTCTATTCTTGCTCCCTTGGGGATCTCATCTCATAGCATTAAATACTATCTGTATGTTGATTACTCCCAAATTTTACCTCTAGCCTGAATTCCAGGCTCCTGGCAACTGCCCACTTGGTTGCCTATTAAACTTCTCACACTTAAAATTTCCACTGAAATTCCTCTCTCAGTCCTTTAGTCACAGAAATCATCCTCACATCAGTTTTTAAATTTTGTCCTTGACTTCTCTTCTTGCCAATCCATCACCAGAGCTGGGCAAAGGAACTAACTCAGCCAAGTCATTTGAGTGCATTACTTATCCTCATTGAGAAACAAATTGCTATTTTCCAAATTCCTTTATGGATAAATGTGATAATGTCAGTACCATTCTTTGCCCAGGGATAGATAGCACTAATAGTGCCATCAAAAGAATGGTCTCCAACCACAGTCAGTCTTCTGTGGAACTGTTTCTTGTTGATGATATTGACCATGACATTGTACTTTGTCCTACATAAGTTGAGTTCCACATTGTGCACTCCTTTTATAATTTAGTAGTGGGGTAAATTTTTTCTCCGTTAAAAAGATATATTCTTTCCAGTTGGGGTTGTGGGTTAGTGGTAGAGCTCTTGCCTGGCATGTGTGAGGCACTGGGTTTGATCCTCAGCACCATAAAAATAAATAAATAAAATAAAGGTATTGTGTCCATCTACAACTAAAAAATTTTTTTTAAAAATATCTTCATCCATTTTCACATTGGATTTGCAGCCATTGTTAAGGAGAACTCTGTAAACCAATGCTTCCCTTTGTATCTTAATGTTCAGGAGGTTCAGTTAAACTTGCTATTCAATTATTGTGTAGTGGTAATAAAGATGTTGCTTTCTCCTCCTTTTAAACATCTTAGATGTATTTTTATTCCCAAAACTTATTGGATATTTGGATTTTACTCTGTGTTCTCAAATATATACTTAAATAGATGAAATATAAGTAACACATTAGCTATTCAAATGAATATGAGAAAATTAACCAAAATTACAATGGAAATCACTTTAACCTCCCAGGGACTCAAAAAGGCAAATACCTCAACTTTGTCTCCTTAACAGGTTTAATGATTATCCCCACATGCTGCTTTATGTTTAAACTATTACAAGGCTGGCTCTCTAATTATACAGCTGATTAATTTCTGCATCAAAACACTCTCTTTGTGCCTTGTCCTCAATCTTTTCTGTGAATTTATTTTGCAGTCAGGCAGGGAAAGGATGCTAAGTGTGACGTGTGAGTATGTAAGTGTGTATATGCATTTGTGCATGTGTGTGTCCTTCGGATTAACCTACCCCCACTGTCTTTATCTGGCTCACTTTTCTAATTACTTGAGGATCTTGAATTGGTCTTCTTTACCTGCATAAAGAGCTTAAAACAAGGAGTTTTCTTTGTAAGTTATCTACTTAAATAGAGGGGGAAAAGTCCCTTCTGCAGCAGTGTTCCTCAATACTGTAGGGATCTCAGCTTCTCTTCTGTTAGTCTTTATTTTTCTTTTTATCTTACTTTTACCATCCTTCCATTTATTTCATACCTTGATTTCAAAAAAGATGTTTTAATGTATGTGCTTGTGCGCACATGTGCATGAGCATGTGTTTTGAGCCACCTGGGGTAGGAATAGAGGTGCAAATTTGATGTGTCAGATATATGTGGACCTCATTGCCTGAGAGGCTTCTGACAACTCAGAGCAGAATTAAAATTTAGAACATGAGGAAAGTTAAAACAAAGGCCAATTTACTAAGCACCTACTCATTTCTGTACAATGTGTGAGATGCAGGGAAAATGGCGATAAAAGAAAGCATTTTAACGATGTGCCTGTCTTTGAGGAATTTACTGCCAAATATATAACTGGAATGTGATAATACAATATAACATGTACTATAAAGAAAAAATACAAATGACTTCAGATAAAAGGGTATGTGTGCCCCTGTGAGTCCACCAAGGAAGACAATATATATAACTGTCATATTGAAAGAAAAGGGCTTTCTAGGTGGAGGAAATGACGCGACCAATGCAGGAGGACAGAAAAGCCAAGGAAGACTGGGAAATGTGAGTAATACAGCCTGCCCGAGCAGACAGAAGGGAGGTGCAGGAGATAAGACCTAACTAGCTGAGGCCAGACTTGGGGAGACCAGAGAGATAGGGGTTTGAATGTTCGATTCCATGTCTAATACCATTTTAATTATGTCATTTCCTTGCTCTAAACTTGCACTGGCCCTTCCTTGCCTGACAAACACCGAAGAACCAGTGGCTGTGCAGGAAGCAAAACCTGATTCTATAAGGCTGGGAAGAAAGGGAAAGATGAGTAGGAAGGATAGTAGAATGAATCGGACATTATTACCCTAGGTACGTGCATGATTATATGACCTGTGTGATTCTACATCATGTACAACAAGAAGAATGAAAAGTTATACTCTATTTATGTATGATGTGTCAAAACGCATTCTACTTTCATTTATAACTAATTAGAACAAATTAGAAAAAAAGAGAGAGAAAGGGAAAGATGAGCTTTTGCCATAAAATTTGGAGACTCCAATAAAGTCGTACTGATGGTGTTTCCTATGGTAGACAAGGAATCTCTCCAACAACTGTGTTCACGAAAGCCCCAGGTAAGACACTGAATCTCCTCCCACTCCTGGCTGCTATTCTTTCTTTCATTTTATGGTGACTCCAAAGTTAAAGATCCTGCAATTCTCACAGAAATAAATAAAGAACAGGTAACTTTAAATGGTTGGGTCAAGTGTTGGAGTGGAAATTTAGTGACAATACAATTAAATGATTGCCCCCAGAGTTTCAGGCCTACTTGTGTAAGCTTTTTATTTCATTCATTTATTTATTTATTTTGGTTACTGGGGATTGAATCCAGGGTCACTTAACCAATGAGCTACATTCTCAGCCCTTTTAATTTTTTATTTTGAGCAAGGTCTTGCTAAGTTGTTTAGAGCCTTGCTAAATTACTGAGCTGGCCTTCATCTTTCTGTTTCAGCCACCAGAGTCTAGGATTATAATAAGCATGTGTTGCTGGTTCAGCGTGTGACCTGTTTTCTTTTCTTTTTTTTTTACTCTTCCACATTATGGGGATAATTTCATCGGTTCTATCAGGGATTTATAAATACAATTAATAAAAACATCATTTATGCTGGGCATAGTGACATACATCTATAATCCCAGCAATCTGGGAGACTGAGGCAGGAGGATCACAAGTTTGAGGCCAGTCTTAGCAAATTAGTGAGGCATAAGCAACTCGATGAGACCCATTGTCTCAAAATAAAAAATAAAAAGAGCGGGGAATGTAGCTCAGTGATGAAGTGCCCTGGGTCCAACCCCCAGTATCACTAAATAAATAATCGACTGGGAAGATAGCTCAGTGGTAAAGCATCCCTGGGTTCGATCCCCAGTGTCAAAAAAATAAACTCCAAACAAAAAAAATAATAAAAAGAAAGTAGAGATTTATTGTTAGTCCCTAATGAGTTCAAAATGGATGATGGAAGAATTTATTTCTGATACAGGTAGTGATGTTTATCACTAGTACAATTCTTGTAGACTCATTTGAATTTCTGGCTATCTTCATGAACCAAGAATTTCTGTGAGTTATAAATATGCCCTAAAGATGATAAAAATTCACTTGCTGTGTTGTCTAAATGAGAACCCAAAGAAACTCTATTTAAAATGTCCTTCTCTTATTTTTTATTTCCAGATTTCAATTCTTAAGGTATCAGCATTACCAAGAGTGATATAAGACTCTTCAGAACTTTAACATGGGCATATGGATTTACTTAGTATATTTTCAGTGTTAATATTAGAGTTAGCCTTACACAAAACTTAATAATACACAGGAGGAAAGTTACATATATTGAAGTGAATTTGGTAGTTGAAAAGCAAATATAGGTATGTTTAAAGTCCACACTAGGA
Organism: Marmota flaviventris; assembly: GCF_047511675.1. Lineage (NCBI taxonomy): Eukaryota > Metazoa > Chordata > Mammalia > Rodentia > Sciuridae > Marmota > Marmota flaviventris. Next base: position 66,277,114 of record NC_092505.1, read on the forward strand.
TTATTGGCCCAGCTTTCTGGGGCTTTTTTTCTGATTGCTCTAAAAAAATGCCCAGGTCAGGGCTGGAGAACTCCTTAGGCCACCCCACTTCACATATGCAACTGAAGTGCTGGTAAAAGGAAACTTCCTAGGAGAGTCTCACTCCTCACATTTGGTGAGCATTGATGAGCAATGTCAACACAAGTCCCAGTGTGGTTTGTTGTTTTCCTCTTACAAAAGCTAGTTTTGTCCCACATGCAGAAGTTATCAAAGTGGCTATCCAGGTGGAAAATTCTTTACACAGGCAATTTGGAAGGATCCATATCAGTGGAGAGCAACATTACCCTTGATGAATAATTCACTGGCAATTACTTTTCAAAAGACTTTTAGCTCTCCTGGGCCGCTAAGAGTATTTCTGGTTAAATTCTCAATGACTTTGTAAAGAGTTGAACGCTTTGGTACTATTGGAAATAGCAGTCCCTTATTTTCCATTCCAACTGCCACAATCCCCAGTACAAGAAAGGAGGACCAAGGGGAACACACGGAGGAGGGTGGGGATCACATATTGCACACCTCCAGAGGGAAATCCCTCGACGTAGCAGACCCAACATGTCCAAATCATTCAGCTCCTTCTTTGTTATATTCTATGATTATGTAAAGATCACCCTCTATAACCAACCCTCCAAATCTGAAAAATGTATTTAGTTCCTCATGCTTCCTTAATCCCTATTAATTCATAACTAAATCATATAATCCTATAACTTTTACCTTTTCTTTTTTTAAGTGCTGGGGATTCAATCCAGAGTTCTGTGCATGCTAGGCAACTGCCTTTCTACTGAGCTACATTCCTACTCCTTTTTGCCTCTAAAAGATTTGTCAATAATACTCTTTTCCCTATCTTTTATATTTTCATTGATTATGTAATATTTTCAAATCCCACTGCAAAAGATGACAATGAATAAGCCCAGGGATCATGGGGAGATGGATCCTTTTTAGACCTGGGGCTGGCGGGATACTGGGTATGTTGTAAGCAAGATTTACCCAAGGCAAAGGAAGGTAGAAGAGCCATATCTTAGAGAAAGGGTCTGAAAGCATCAAACCCGAGACCCTGTGCATTTGAACATGAGAAGTGATGGGGAATAGAGGAGTTGCTCATCAATGGCTCAGTACTTGAAGCTTGTGTTATGGTTGGATGTGATGGCTGGGGAATAGGAGTAGTCAGACATTGGCAGCTCCCAAATCAAGTTTCTGGTCTCAACAGCACTAATTAAATTTTCAATTATTTTATTAGCCTCTCCATTTTCCCACAAAATTCTAAGCTTTTTGAGTGCAGGGATTTTCCCCCTTATATTCCCAGTACAATAAGTTTTATATTACAGACTATAAAATAAAATACTTGTTGAGGACTGGGGTTGTGGCTCAGTGGTAGAGCCCTCGCCTAGCACATGTGAGGCCGTGGATTTGATCCTCACCACCACATAAAAATAAATAAATAAAATAAAAGATATTGTGTCCAACTACAACTGAAAAAGAAATATTTTTAAAAAATATTTGTTGAATAATTACATAAATTGGTCATGAATACTGAAAATCTAATCTTATCACTTCAATGCTTGGAATTCTTCAGTGACACCTCAAGGACTTTAGGATAAAATAAATCAGGAATCCTCAGGTTAGCAAGAAAACAAACAACACAAAAATAAATCATCTGTTTTTGCCAGGTTACTTCCGAATAGTTTACCTTTTCCTCCCTCCTCTTTCTACAAGGAGAAAACATTTCAATCACAACAAACGACTCACAGTTATTTGTGTTTGTCACACTCATTCACCTCTTCCTTCATAACCACAGTTTACCCAGCAATTGTTAATACAGGAATCACCCTCTCCAGAAAGCTTTGTCCAGCTCTATGCCCAGTTTTAATCAGGTGCCAAAGTATTTTCATGTCATTTCAAATTTTCTATTTTACTTTTCATGTGTGCTGGAGATACACAGGCTGTATGGACTGCCCACAATAGAGTAAGGCAATTCCTCAAAAATCAATCTGTGTGTGTGTGTGTGTGTGTGTGTGTGTGTGTGTGAATATAAAATATATGTTTCTGGTTTTCTGGAGAACCCTTACATAGGAGCTTTCTATTTTTACTCTTTGTGTCTAGAACTTAGCATAATGAGTAAGTGAAAAATTAAACTTACTTCGAAATCACCCTCCTTAATTAGAAGAGGATGCTGCAGGGCAGAATCAGCTGATCATAGGGAGAGACTAATAAATTTGGCTGAAATCAGATCCCCAGCATATCCCTGAGCCTCCTACTTACTTGTTCATCTTATATATAATAAAAAAAAAATAAAGAAAATACACAATTTATAAATCCATTTATTCTGTTTGATTGTCAGCAAACATTTTGCAAAGATTTCAACCAGCACCACGCACCCATGAATTGGAAGCAGTCAAATTGGAGCCTTGTCCCTCCTGGGAGGAAACAGTAGGATCTGTTACAGCCTAAAAACTTGGGATCTGTCTTTGTGCATGCCATTCCACTCATTTTATATGGGCTTTGCTTTCTAAATGACCAATGAGCCACTGGAAAAGACTACTTCACACCAGCTGCTTTCATCTTCCAGTCCCCTCAGCATGACTTCAGTGAGATATGGAGCAGTGCCTATGGGGGAGCTGGTGACTGGAGCTCTGGGCAGGGATTGCCAGCCTCAGGCTCTTCCTGGTGCTTGCTGGACTCCTGCATTTGTACTGAAAAATGCCAGCTCATTCCTAGTATGTATTGTGGAGTAGATACTTGTAAATATGTGCTTAAAATCTCTGGGAATGAAGTACCTACTGAGAGAGTTCTCACCAAAATGTTGTGCATCACCAACTCCATCTTCCTTGGGCTCCTCTCTCTGGGTATCTTCCTCTTCCATCAGGGTGTTGTGTTGACTCTCAAAGGAGACACTGGGGCTGATACCAGTCTGTATTTGGCAAGAAAAGAGAGGCACCATGATCAGAAAGCTGAAAGCGGAAGTGACTTCTGAATACTGAAGGTCAACAGAGCTTCATCTGTTGAACACAGATGTCGGATATCTGGGAAACACGCACTCCTTTTGAAGTTGAAAAACAGATATCTCTGTTATCTCACTGCTAACTCTCCTTTAGAATGACGAAACTTAAACACCACCACCATCATCATCATCAACAAAAGCACATTTTTAGATGGAATGTTTACAGATTAAAAAAACAAACAAACAAACTCCAACAAATAAGGATAGAAGTTCCCTTTTATCAATCCTAATGGATGTCTGAAACTGCAGACAGTATTGAACCCTATGCATACTATGTTTTTCCTGTATCTATGATAAAGTTTAATTTATAAATTAGGCATAGTAGATGATTAATAGTAACTAATAAAAATGGAAGCATATAATAAAATTTATGTTATTGGGTTTTTTCTGTGTATAGAAATAACATATTATAGATCCTTCAGAAACTTCAACATATGATTTTTTTGCTTGCTTATTTGATCAAGAACATTCACCTTTTCACTTAAAAGGAGCATTTTGTGGCCTGTCTTTGGCATATCATCATATATATATATATATATATATATATATATATATATATATATATATATATACAGTTTTATTGATATATAATTTATAAACCATACAGTTTACTCATTTAAAGTATAAAGTTCAATGGCTGAACTTTACACTTTAAATGTAAATATATATATATATATATATATATATATATATATATATATATATATATATATATATTATACATATATATCCATCAGATATACTGCATATCCAAATTGCCAGCATCAATACTTTTGCTTTATGGGGCCTTTACTAAGTAAAATAAGGGTTACTTGAATATAAGCACTGCAATACAGTGACAGTCAATTTGATATCTGAGATAACTGCTAAGTGATTAACAAGTGGGTAGCATATACCCTATGTATACAGTGGACAAAGGATGATTTATGTCCCAAGCAGGATGAAGCAGGATGGTATGAGATTTCCTCATGCTACTCAGAGAGCATGCAGTTTAAAACTTATGAATTTTTTATTCCTGGAATTTTCTATTTATATTTTCAGAATAAGGTTGACTGCGGGACACTGAAATCATGGAAATTGAAAACTTATACAAAGGAGAACTGCTGTACTACTGAGATAGACAACACATAGACTGAAAGAGGGACCAGTTTCTTGGACTGGCTGTATTTGCTTGGGGTTTTTGTTGCTCATTTTCTGTTTTTCATCCTATCCTTATTATTTACCAGCCACCCTCTTAGGTGTTTTGTCATTTTTGTTTCTTTTAACTTTTATATAATCCCATATTATGGAGAAGGATATTGGTTCCAGTACTTGATTTTTATCTGTTTTTCATCATAGCCATCTTAGTGGGTGTGGAGTGGTATCATATTGTGAAACTGATAGGCATTTCCCCAACAGATAACAATGTTCAGCATTTTTCATGTGTTTATTACCTATTTGTATATTTTACTGAGAGAAGTAACTAGTTTATTCGACCATTTTGAGTTTAAGAATTCTTGATATCTGCTAGGTGTGGTGGCACACACCTATAATCCCAGTGATTTGGGAGGCAGAGGTAGGAGGATTGAAAGTTTGAGGCCAGCCTGAACACTTAGCAAGACCATGTCTCAAAATAAAAAAGGATGGTGATGCAGCTGAAGAGGAATGTGGTAGCTTAGCTCACTTTCTCCCATTTTGAGAAAAAAAACAAATTTCTCATAATCTACATTCTTTAAGTCTATATCTCTATACTTGGATATTTGGATACTCTGTACTTACGTACTCTACATATGTAAAGTATATAAATATATACTATAGATATATTCCAACTTGATATGTTCAAAATTGAGTTTTCCTTTTCATTACACATTGGCTCCATTTCCTGTATTTCTATTTGTAGAAAATGATCCCATCATCAATCACTTACCCAAATTACATCAGACTTTCCCCTGTTTCCACCTGCCAGTTCCAGTAAATCATATTGGCCTGATGAGTTTGCCTCTCACCTATATCACAGTGTGTGCCTTGTTCTCTTAACAAAATGTCCTAGTTTAAGTGTTTATTGACATCTCTCCTCTGAAATTTTGTATACACCTGTAACTGGTCTTTCTACCTCCAATTCTGCTACCATTAAAATCCATTTTCCTTAATACATCAGGAACAGTTTAAACAAATCCTGATATGGTTTCAGCATTTGAACTGGAGATGGGAACTGGAGATGGTCACATCATGGGGTAATGTACATTACAGGTTTTGTGACTTTTGATAACCCAGTCTTCCTTAGCATCTAGCTCATTTGTAAAATGGAAATGAAAATACTTCACCTTAAAGTCATTATGAAAAGGAAATGAGAAAATATCTGGCCTAGTATGTGCTCAACAAATAGGAGTCCATATGGCGATAGGACCACGTCATCTCCTGGGGCATTCCTGAATCTGAGGAGAATATTGGGCACATGAAAGCTGTGGGATGCCCAACTGAAAGCCAGAAACTCATTTGGGAGCTCTGGAGTGCATTTATATGAACTGTCTAGAATAGGCAAATCTATAGACATGGAAGGTGGACTAGTAGTAACCCATTACTTGGGGTGGGGGAGAGGTAGAGGAAGGATAGTGGATGTAGTTTCTTTTGGGGGTAATGAAAATGTCGAAGAACTAGATTCTGGTAAGTGGATCTATATGTGAAAACCATTGAACTTTACACTTTAAATGAGTAAACTGTGTGGTTTATAAATTATATATCAATAAAACTGTTATTAAAAGGGAGCTTCACAGACGACTTTTAGGTCAGTGAAAATATTCTGTATGATACTATAATGGTGGGTCCATGTCATTATACATTTGTCAAAAGCCATAGGATGTACAAACCAAGAGTGACCTCCCAAGTAAATCATAGACTTTGGGTAATTTTGATGGAACAACAGTAGATTCATCAATGATAACAAACATATACTCTGATGCGGAAGTCGATGGAGAGGAAGATGATGCACGTGGGGAGGGAGATGGAAAACATCTGTAACTACTCAGTTTTGCAATAAACTTAAAACTGCTCTAAAATTTAGTCTTTAAATAAAAGATTGAGGTCTGAGGAAAGGAATATTGACAGAGGTAAGAGCAGAACACTGCGAAAGACTGAAGAATAACAAACAGCCATTTTATTTAGTACTTAGATGCCAGTGTTTTATCTATGTTGTCTCCTTTCATCTTCATCACAGATCCATAACTATTAGGTACTTTTTCCTCATTTTACAGACAATACAATTAAAGCTCAAAGAAAATACAAACATCTGTTCAATGTCAACAAGAAGAAACAGACAAAAATGTGACTAGGTGTGGTTTAGTCTCGTTCTTGATGCACTGTGCAGTTTCCCATGGGCTGTGCTTTTCCTAATAATTCCAACCTCCTGGCTTCAGCACAAATACCAGTGTCTAGGCCCATCTGTTTTCCCCAAGCACTTCCACAATATTCTTAGTGAGAAGACTTTCATCTCCACTGTCCTAGTAAGGAGTTGTAGAATGAATGCACCTCTGAATGGGCGCTTTCCTTACCTCCCCCACACTGGGGCTTCCTAGAAGTATGGCTCCTGCCTTGTATGGGGTGACTCCCTGGTGCTAAGAACCCTAAGAGATACAGTAGTTGAGAGCTCAAGGAAGGGAATTTGCATATTTTCAACTTCTCCTGTTTGAGGAGCTTATGTGTGAAAAAAAGAAAAAACACTGATCTCAATGTTTATACAGAGACGATGCTCACACTCACCTTCCTCCTAAGATGATTCTCAGAGTTTGTGATTTCCACCCAACCTTCCATCTTTCCTCATCTAATCCTGGCAGACAAACCCCAATAGTTTCTGGTATGTGTTCAAGACATTTTACTTTTCATTCTTTTCACAATTCCTCCTTTTGTGTCTAGTTGACACCCATCAAGAGATTACTGCTTAAATTCAAATCTGTAGTCTAGAATGAGGTAACAATAAGAGACGAAATATAAACCTGATTCTCTGAGCTTCTCCTCTGTGGTTTGGTAGTCAGAGCAAAATGCTGGAGGCTGTTTGAGTATCCCTGAGGAAACCACAGCACCTACACACACATACACTCCCCCCACCAACAGACACACCACTTTATTATAATGTGAGAAGTAGCACAGGGTGTAGCTCAATGGTATAACACCTGCTTAGGATGCATGAGGTCCTGGGTTTGATCTTTATCACCAAAACTTAAAAAAAAAATTTTAAAAAGGAAAAGAAAAATAGTGCTTTATAGTAAAATATCCCAATGTTTATGTGGGTTTACACTGTATCAGACACTATACTGAGGTCTTTACAGGATATTTTACCATTTAACTCTCATGCAAACATTTGTGATAGGTTTTCATATCTGAAAGGTGAGAAAGTTGAGGGTAGAAGAGGAGGAATAACCTCTCTAAGGTCATGGAGTAAGAGAGGGATGAGCAACTCCCTCAAGGTCTATGTAACCCTAGTCAGGTCTCCCCATCTCTATATCACACTGTCCCCGTGTCCTTTCTGTTATCACCAAGCCCCCCTTCCAGGAGGCTGTTCTCCTAACAATAGTACCAAGGAAATGATTCTACATGTAAATTGGTTTATAAGCAACCACCCTGTATCAATTTAAAAATGCTAAATTAAACATTAGAAAACAAAATCAAACAGGACATTAAGAAAATACCATGACAAAGTAAGATTTATTTCTGGAATGCAAGAATGATTCATAATTATCCCCAGATGCAAGCAAAACTTTTGACACAATTCAATGGCTGTTTCTGGCAAAAACACTAAAAAAAGTATTAATAGTAAATAAATTAATAGGAATTGACTCAAATTTCTGAAATGCACTGATTCTTCTTTTGTTTCTATTGTTGGTACTAGGGACTGAATCCAAGGGTACTCTACTACTGAACTATATCCCTAGTCCTTTTTATTTTTATTTTTTATTTTGAGACAGGACCTTGCTAAGTTGCAGAGGTTGGCCTGGAATTTGGAATCCTCCTACCTCAGCCTCGCACCTTGGTCCTTTTAAATCCAGAAGTATTTCCAATAAGATTAGTAAAGAAGCAAGCATGCTCATTGTTTGCTACTACTGAACAGTATTCTTGAGGTATTAACCAAGAAATAAAACCATTTCCAGAGGACATGCTGGTTTACCTAGAGAACCTGAGAAAAATCAATGATAAACCAGAAAAACTGCAAGAGTAGCACAAAGAACTTTTTTTTTTCTGCAAATGAGCTGTGAAGATAGTGTTCATCGCCCCTGAGTACTTTAACATACAACCCTTCAGAGAAAGATGTTCTCCAGTAACTACAATACAATGATCAAATTGAGGAAATTATTGCTTACACTAATATTGAATTCACGAACAGCATTCCAGCTTAATTTATTATCCCAATAATATTCTTTATAGGATCCAATCTAAGAACATGTGTTATACTTAGTTGTCATGTCTCTTTAGTCTTTTTTTCAGCCTGTAAGAGTGTACCGGGGGGCCTCTTATACACTTATTTATTCTCATTTCCACCAGAGTAGAACCAGAGCTGATGGAAAAGGCCAAGACTGACCACAAACCAAACCCATCCTGCCAGACACATAAATTAATAATTGCTTGAGTGTGCAGAGAGACATTAGGAAGTGATGTCATGCTTTTATCTAATTGTGCCATAAAAGCTTTGAAGCAGTCTGTAAAAATGGGAATATGTTAAACTATTCATCCTTTGCTGAATTCTTCCTAGGAAGACTGCTTACAAGAAAAGAAAAAAAAAGTCTTGGATTTCCAAAACAGTTCTAAGAAAATCTCTTAGGTTAGGTTTAACAGTATATCTCTTAGGCCAGTGTATTTTCAGGTCTGGCTGGTTTCCAAGTCAATTAAGGAGACTGTTCTTACAGTAAATTTTAAACAGGCATGCAGAGAGTCCAACTTGTATTAACAAGAGTTCAAAAGTTCTAAACTGACTCTGCCTCAAAATTCAGTTGGAAATTCTTAGAAATCTGTTAGATATTCCATGGGGTGATAGTTCAAATTTCTTTATATGTAAAGCTGACAACTATTTTTCCATAATTATATAAGTTTTCATCCACATCAACTGAAGAATATTTAAAGCATAATTATCACATAGATCCCTCTCATGCTGTTCTCTGATAAATTTTTGTTCTCATTACATTTTCTGAATAACCTACCCAGATACATGAGCAGATATTCCTTATTTTTTTTAAGTTTAGACAGCTTTCTTGAGCCAGTGTAAAGTATCACATCCAGAGTTTATTTTTTAATAAAAAATTCTAGATTTTGTTTTAAGTGCCCAGGATCCATGTTTTCAAAGGTCACTCAGTGTAAGCACTTATAAATCTTGACATTCTATGTTCAGATCACCTTCTTGGTGGCAAAATTCCCCATCCCCCTGCCGCAGTCTGGCTGGGCACACAATCACGAGCCACCACACAGCTTGTAGATTCAAACAGCAACTCTTTATTCCCGAACTCACACCAGCCGTCTACAATCACGTTCTGGGGAAATCCACGTTATCTGCCCAAATCCACGTTCTCTGCCCAAATCCACCTCCGCTGGGCTTCTATCTCCAAAATATACTGTCTGAATCCCGTGAGAACTCAAGGGGAACTCAGGCAGCAGGATACGCCCTATTCCCAGCAGGAATAATCTTAAACCTTAAACCTGGAACCTAAACTGGGAACGCCCTAAACAGGATTATCTTAAAACCGGGAACACCCTAATCTGCCTTGGTCCTTGAGCAAGGTCACCTACATTCAATGTCGCTGCAACATGTCAGCAACATGGGGTACGCTGGCAAGGAAATTGTCATACCTACTTGGCTAATGGCTCCCAGCATCTCCCCCCTTCTGATTAATTAAACAACAAGCAATGTGGCTTAAGGACCGTGCCTGGTAGGTTGTCCAATTCAACATATGGTTCTTACCCGTCATCGGAAAACTGACCTTTAGGCGTCAGCCTCCTGTCTTAGGTTGATACCACTGCAATTGAATCATACCCGTCACTGACTACCGGTCCAGCATACAGCCATACTTGTGGATAGGTCTATGCACCAGTGGGGGGGTGAGGTTCTTTGCCTCACCTCTGTTGGCCCCCAAATTTGGCCTTGGTGCCAGTGGGGGAGTGAGGTTAATATGGCTTATGGACCGTGCCTGGTAGGTTGTCCAATTCAACATATGGTTCTTACCCGTCATCGGAAAACTGACCTTTAGGCGTCAGCCTCCTGTCTTAGGTTGATACCACTGCAATTGAATCATACCCGTCACTGACTACCGGTCCAGCATACAGCCATACTTGTGGATAGGTCTATGCACCAGTGGGGGGGTGGTGCTGATAACGCCAAGGTCGCGGGTTCGTTCCCCGTACGGGCCACCAAATGCCGCAGTCTGGCTGGGCACACAATCACGAGCCACCACACAGCTTGTAGATTCAAACAGCAACTCTTTATTCCCGAACTCACACCAGCCGTCTACAATCACGTTCTGGGGAAATCCACGTTATCTGCCCAAATCCACGTTCTCTGCCCAAATCCACCTCCGCTGGGCTTCTATCTCCAAAATATACTGTCTGAATCCCGTGAGAACTCAAGGGGAACTCAGGCAGCAGGATACGCCCTATTCCCAGCAGGAATAATCTTAAACCTTAAACCTGGAACCTAAACTGGGAACGCCCTAAACAGGATTATCTTAAAACCGGGAACACCCTAATCTGCCTTGGTCCTTGAGCAAGGTCACCTACATTCAATGTCGCTGCAACATGTCAGCAACATGGGGTACGCTGGCAAGGAAATTGTCATACCTACTTGGCTAATGGCTCCCAGCATCCCCCAACACGTACCTTCTTTGTGGAAGCCAGATTTTGTTGTTGTTTTCTTTAATGTTTATTATTACTATTATTATTATTATTAAACAGATTGAAAAAAATGGTGGGGAGAGTTTATGGAAAGAGTCAAACTCCTCTCCTGGGTTTCCAGGGAGTTTTTAAAAACACGTTTTTCTTAAGTCTACTTCAGACTTTTTGAACCAGAATTTGCATTGTGGTCCCAGTAAGTTTCATTTTAAAGAAGTTTTCCAAGAGAGTCTGCTGTAATGAATTTAAGGCTGACTTTGACAAATGCTGAGAAGTTATGTTCCATAGAATATCAGTTTAGCAGAATGAGCACTAAAAAATTTAAAGGTTTTGGAAAATTATATTCCCTTCTTAACAAACCATGACATAATTAATATATACATTTAAGATGTATAGATGCTAACGACATATTACTTAATTTTGCTTAATCTAGCATTTCCCAAATTTGAATGTAGTACACACTTTATTTTTAACACAAAACTACTGTAGAACCCTCCAAACAGACATTGTGAAAGATTAATATAGAAAATGACAATTTCCATGTCATCCCTCTTTTATAACAGATCAGTGATGGATGATTTGATGTTAGGTAATTCAGTAATGAACATGACTGAAATTGTTCATAAAACTGTCATACAAGGTTTAAAGGCCCTTGTGCACAGTGTTATTCTATGGTTTTTCCTCTGATCATTCCTAAACTTCAGATGTTAAAACACAGACAACTGATCATTCGTTTGGTAATTAGTATGCATTGATTGCTCACCGTGTGCAAGATCTGTTCTAAATACTTTGTAGGCATTATATCATTCAATATACAGTCCTGTGAGGTAGATCTTATTATTAAAGGATAATGAGGCCCAGAGAAATTCAGTATCTAAACCTAAGAAAGCACACAGTAAGTGGTAAAATTGATATTACAGACATTAAATCTAGCTGTTCACATGCAGAGCCCATTAACTACTTCATTATTCCACATGAGTAATGTAGATTCCTTGTCAATCTCCTCCACAGCCAAGGATTCCCTTGTCCACCAATACCTAGGCTCTGTCCTTGACTCTTGTTCTCCCTTCTGAGCTACAGATAGACATCGCTAACAGCTTGTTAGTCTTCTCAGTGGTATCCGAAATCTAAAACCCAACATGTTTTCAGGGGAATCTCATCTGCCCCCTAGAAAGGACCTCTTCCTCTGACCATCTTCTTTTCATTTGTTCATTTATTTCTTCATATAACAAATAATGAGCATTCTCCTTGTGCCTGGCACTCAGCTCTGACAGACATCCAAAGGTGAACAGAACTTTTGTTCTTACTTATAACTTCTGTTCATCTCATGACTCTAGTGAACACATGCTTCAACATGTCCTCTTTTTCCATGACATCCTTCTGGGTTCATCGTCAGCAGTGGTTTTATTCTCCAGTTGCTCTTAAGCCATATCCATTTGAAAGGGAGCTTGACTGTGCCAGATTACCTTTCTGTGACAAGTCATTGGCATGTCCACAGGTGCCATGGCAGATTGTATTCTTAAAAGGACTCCACATGCTTCTTGCCATGTGTTATTGGAAGACCTCCATCATAAAGTGAGGTCATGTTTCTCCCTTTGGATCTGGGAGGGTCTGTAAGTACTGTGGACAAAATGCTACATATTTTTCAAGTCAAAGTACAAAATAACTTCTTTCTGGCCTTTTAGGGGTACTTGCTCTAGGAACCCAGGTCCCATGACATAAGGAGGGGAAAGACTACATGGAAGTAGCTACTTTAAGGTGTTCATGATGACCCACTGAGGTCCCAGATGACATCCAACACCAACCTCCAGAGGAGTAAGGGAGCCAGCTGATTCCCTTTCCTGGCCTTTGAATGCCTCTGGAAAACACAAGATGTTTCTCAACAACCTCATCTAAATTGCAGGTTTGTTGTCATTATTTTAAGCTGCTGAGTTTTGGGGTGTCTGTTCTACAGTGATAGCTAACAGAAAAAGTGCCTCCCTTTGTTTTAACTGGTTGGCACCAAGATACGGTCACATGGCAAAAAGCAATGCTTCCTGAAAGGAAGTGCAACCATACTGTAAAAATGGATCCATATTGGCCTTATGATGGCAGGTTTTAGAGCCAGTATTTTTTAAATTAATTAATTTATTTTAATTAGGCATATATGGCTGCAGAATTCATTTTGATTCATTGTACATAATTGCAGCACAACTTTTCATTTCTCTGATTGTACATGATGGAGCATCGTACCACATGTGCAGTCACACATGTACCTAGGATAATGATGTCCATCTTACTCCACCATCTTTCCTGCCCCCATGCTCCCTCTCCTCTCTCCTCTTTGCCCAAAGTTCTTCCATTTTTCCCATACCCTTTCCCCCATTATGGATCAGCATCCACTTATCAGAGAGAACATTCAGCCTTTGTTTTTTACGGATTGGCTTACTTTGCTTAGCATGATATTCTCCAATTCCAACTCCAACTTAATTTTGCTTAATCTAGCATTTCCCAAATTTGAATGAAGCACACACTTTATTTTTAACACAAGACCATTTACCTGTAAATGCCATAATTTTATTTTCTTTTAATGCTGAGTAATATTCCATTGTGAATATATACCACAGTTTCTTTATCCATTCATCTATTGAAGGACATCTAGGTGCTTCCACAATTTAGCTATTGTAAATTGAGCTGCTATAAACATTGATGTGGCTGCATTCCTATAGTATGCTGATTTTAAGTCCTTTGGGTATAGACTGAGGAGTGGTATAGCTGGGTCAAATTGTGGTTCCATTCCAAGTTTTCTAAGGAATCTCATACTGCTTTCCAGAGTGGTTGCAGCAATTTGCAGTCCCACCAGAAATGTATGAATGTGCTCCCCCCCCACACATCCTCGCCAACATTTATTGTTGTTTGTATTCTTGATAACTGCCATTCTGACTGGTGTGAGATGAAATCTTAGAGTAGTTTTGATTTGCATTTCTCTAATAGTTAGAGATGTTGAACATTTTTTCATATATTTGTTGATCAATTGTATATCTTCTTCTGAGAAGTGTCTCTTCAGCTCCTTAGCCCATATTGGGTTGTTTGGTTTTTTGGTGTTAAGTTTTTTGAGTTCTTATATATTCTGGAGATTAATGCTCTATCTGACATGTGTGTGGTCAAAATTTGTAGAGCCAGTATTTTATTACAGGATTGCTGCTTGTCTTTCCAGATGGATTCACACTGATGTTTCTAAGAAAACACTTGCAGAAAAGCCCATTCTAGCTTGTTAACCCTAGAAATATGCCAAGAATACTTCTTTTACCTCCATTGCTTTAAAAATTATTTTGGTATCTCACTAAATGAATTTTATCTACAAAGCCCAATAATAAAAATTTTCATACATGTATTTCTTTAAATCCCATTCAATATTTAATATATGTTGTATTAGATAAGTATAAATGATATCTCTGACATTTAAAAAAGTATATGCAAAGTGACTTGCAGAAGTTTCTCCAATATTTAATTACTTTGCTAACTTCAATTTTCTTTTATTTATCCTATCTCCTGTAGATTCTTAGTAGATAGAAGGATTGCATAAAATTTGTGTCATGATGGCTCTTTCTCTCTTTCCTGCATGTTTACCAAATAAGTCATGAAATGAGCCTGCCCAAGATACCACGCCTTTCATTATGACAACAACATGCTCAAGAGTCTGGGCTTAGTTGCTTCTTTTTGCCACTTTCCTTATTCATAACATTGATAAACAAAGGATTGTACACACCAATGAAGCTATATATATTCTTTGTTTAAAGTCACTGTTTATCAATCCTTATGATGTCTCATAATTTAATAGAAACGTTTGAATAGAAGATGTTGTTTTAACTTTGTTGGTCTTTTCCAACCAGAAATGCCAGCCTTGGTTTCCCTGCTTGTTATGCATTATATGCTGCCAAGAAATTGCAAAGTGACAGTGGAAAGTTCCTTTAGAAATTTTACTTCTTGCTCCTGTTATTAGTCTAATAGAGGCATGGAAACGAGGATGAAGAGAAGCAATTTCGGGTTCTGGCAATCAGAGAGATTGTGGCAATAGAGAGATTGTGGAGACCTGCTACCAATTTTAATAGCTTTATGTGCTTCATTTAGTATAGCTGGGGATGGAGAGAAACAAAATTAATAATTCTCCATAACAGCTTAGCTAAAAAGTCAAAGTTCACATTTGATCCTGACACTGAATCTTTTAATAATTAGGATCATATCTAATCCCTTTTTTTAAGTAGTTCTGTCACTTTGGTGATGAAAATGTCGAATGATATGAAATAAAAAACCAAAAACTACACAAAAGTATCATGCATTTAGGATCTAATGAAACAGAATAAATAGTCTTCCAGAATTCAGATAAGGAAAAGACAAGTAGAAATATTTGAAATATATAGAAATGTAAGATGCCAGTGTTTCATTTTCTTATCTTTCTTTTCTTTCCTCTTTTTTGAAAAAAAAAGAAAAGAAAAGAAAGGTGCAGGAGTCTAGAATAAGAGAGAGGCTGCTGTGATGCCTTCATTCAGGAAAGTGAAACAATCCACCTCTGGTCTGAGTTACTTTTCAGTGTGTGATGGATTTGAACAATCCATCCAAACCCTTTCATCCAGTTCTGCTCTTTACCAATTATAGGCCTTTGTGCGATGGTGCAATATGGGAGAAATGAGGGAAGAGAAACGGCCCTCTTGTGGGTTTCTATGACCTTTTGTCATTGGTATCTTGGCTCTACTTAATTCTGATGACAAGAGAAAGGAAGTTTCTTAAACTCTGGATGAATAGTCACTTAAGAACTTGCAAGTGAGAAAAAAACATTGTAAATATTTGTCTATGCTCCTTTGGTTTCTCAAACAATCATGTTCCCTTTTCTTTGAGAGTAGAAGATGCAGATTCTGCTTAATTGGCAACTCCAGAGAACCACTGTGATGTCTTCACCTTCATACTCTACAGCATTTGGCACCTCGCAGTAATTCAATACGTTATTTGCTAGGTTTAACTGGATGGAGAAAAGAGGGAGGAAGTAGAGTCCTTTGCAAGCAAAAACAATTTCTAAATCTTTATAAGAAGTTAGTAGCTAAGTTTCTTGCTCAATCTGCATTCAAAGATCAACTGGATGAGAATTAGGGGAGATCAGAAGAGCCATGAGCAGATCTGTGATTTGGGGGTATCTTTATGATCCAGTTTTCCTGTTACTTGTGGGAAATATCACAACATCTAAATCAATCAGAGGGTGAGGATGCTGAGGGTGGGGCAGGGCAATTTCCTTTGGCTCCATGCTTACAATTCTGTGGAAATCAGTCTCTGCAACCCTCTTGGCCTCTTTCCCCCACTTGACTAATGCTGTCCATGAAGAGAGAGGGCTGTGTATTGGGAAATACACTGGGTCCTCTAGCTGGCAGCTAGCTGACCTCAGAAGTTAGTTACTCAGCTTCTCTGTGCTGTTTAATAGAGGTAGTCCCTGTGAGAGGGTGTGCTGTGACAGGTGGGTAAGTCCACCTCTTACTGGGGTACATATTTAGGAAGTCCTCAGTCATCATACACCTAAGCCAAGCCCTTCTTCATCAGCTTTATAGTAATAGAGATGACATTTTTAACTCCATATGCCATATTTTATGTCTATTTCTTCATTGTTTTCTAACTTGTTTAGGAAAAGAAAGCTATTTCCTGGCCTCCTCAATCCCTATTAAGGGTACTAAGTCTCATAAACTTAGAAATACTTACTGAGCCACTAGAATTTGCTCAGCACTATGGCAAGCCCTGGGACATCATTTGTTACTTCACAGTATAAAGTGCTTATAAAGCAGCTGGACCTGGCTTCCCAGTGGAAAGACAGATTGAGTCCATTGCTCAGTTTTTTGGTCTTTTTTAACTGAGTTATAACCAAATAGGTTGGCCAGGAAGTACTGGGTGAAATCAGAGTTAAGACTGAACAGGATCCTTAAGTCAACCTTAAATTCATTCCAAACAGAGTTGTTTACTCTCTCTTAATAGAATCATATACTCATGAAAAGAGTTCATAATGCATTTGGAAATCACAAAATAAACTGTTCATTGTTTTTATGTAGAAAATTAATTTGGTATCTCCTTGGCTAAATTTTAAGTCAAATATTTTTACATTACCATCATACAGATACATTCATATAGAATAAATGTTAATGCTAACTTTAAATAAATAAGTATCCTGGAAAATATAATTTAAATAAAATGGAAATGTTATTTCTGATACATCTTTTGCTATGAATTTTTCATTCAACATTCAACAAATAATAAGTCGCTATTATGTGTTATGCATTTATTTTAGCTTTCTGTTGTTGTGACAAAATATCTGAGATAATCAGTTTAGAAGGAGGAGTAGCTTACTTTGGCTCAAGTTTTGGAGGCTTCGGTCCATGGTTACTTGGCCCATTGCTTTTGGGCTTGTGGTGAGGCAGAACATCACAGTGGGAGTATGTTGCTGAGGAAATCATTCACTTCATGGAAACCAGGAAACAAAGTGAGAGACAGGAAAGGCTCAGGGTCCCCACTTCCTCTTTGAAGGCATGTCTCCAAGGACTGCATTTCATTAGGCTTCACTTTGTATTGTTTTCACCCCCTCCCAATAGTGCCACAAGTTGGTGACACTTTAAGTCTTTAACATAAAGGGCTCTTGGGGGACACTTCATATCTAAACCATGGCAGCACGATTTCTTTGAAAAGCATGGATGATAATGGAATGCAACTTAAATTCACTGCATACTGCAGAGTCTATCTCCATACCATCATCCTGAGGTCCTTTAATATCCACTTTCAGAACAAATAGCCCCAGTGAAGGAAGGCAAAGGATGTACACTATGCAAGCGAAGCACTGAATTTTAAATTGACTACTTTTATTTTTTGGAAATGTTTGGATTGTGTTTTTTTTCCCCATCCATGTTAATAAGATAAAGCTGATTGCTTTAGATTAGTTTAACATAGATATTATAGTTATTTATCTAGAATTGTGAATGATTCCACATTTGGGTTGGTACTGCTCATTCCAAACCTTCCAGTTTTGAATAGAAACCCCAAAGTGCCATGATAAATAACTCGTCTTTACCAATGAATGGACCTGTGCTTGTTACAGGCGAAGGAACTAATGATAAAGCATGATTCCAAACTATTCAGCAAGTCAGATGTGTAGTCCTGTCTCATTCCCAGAGGTTGAAAAAGAACGCTCTGACAGAAGGTCCAAATTCAGCCAAATAAATTGCGCCCTGCCCCCGCTCCACCCCATTACTACATGACCATACCTCCCTTGGCAAAATTGCCAAAGGAATGTAGAATGGCAAATTCCTGCCTCGCTATCCTGGCATGGAGCAAAATTATGACATTATGACAGTAAGCACTGGGCTTTAAGGATTTCCCCTTTGCTCTAATATTATCATGCCTTCTTCTGCCCAGAGCTGTCTATATTTGAGGCGAAATGCAGGGTCCAATTCTTGATTTAGTAGCCAAGATACCTCAGTGCTTCGGTAACAGAAGGAAATATGGCACCCTTATGCCTCAGAAAACAAAGTGCTTTCTGCATTCGAATGAAGAGTACATGGGTACACTTGTCTCCAATGTGACCCTTGAATAATTGGATAATTCCAGCAAATATTGTATTGAAGAAGTTTTATGTGGCTAGTATATTTTTGAGGCTTTATTTAAAAGATGATTTAACAAGACAATCAAATATTTATAGTGTATTCATGTAAGTCATAATAAGCATATTAATAAGAAATGACAGAGATGAATAAAATTAAATGTAACACAAATTTCATTTTGAAAAACTTTCTTAAATTTAGTTTCTTATCCACAGAGAACCTGATTGTATTTCAGTCTTCCTTTCCTTTTTTACTCTCTTAAAGACTAAGCCAAAACTTGAGAAGATTCCAATGGACAAAAATCTTTAAAATAATGTAGCACTTAAGGGGGTACTGAAAACAAGAGGAGTGATTTATGTGCTCTATCATTTTCTTCTCCATGCCTGGTCAATATGATTTTCTTACTGTATGTGCCTTCGTGAAGAGTTTTAAAAGGTAAGAATCTTTTGGAATAGTGTTTTCCAGTCTCTCAGAGCTCTCCTGGCATGTGTGAAGCCCTGGGTTGAATGTCTACCACTGCAATAAATAAATAGATAAAATTTTAAAATAGTGGGGGAAAAATTTCTGGCTATAGCTGTTAGAGAAAACCACAGCTTTCTGCATTTTTGCCTAATTGTTCTATAATGATTTGGGCTTATGGTAATTCCTTAGATTATAGAAATTTATGGGCTTCTTCAAATCTTTTCTTTATCAGCATGTCTATTTTCACACCTATACAATACTGGTAATATTAAAAGCTAAAAACAAACAAACAAACCAAAAATCTTTTCCTTAGAATAGTCATCAAGTACTAAATTCTTAGTAAGCAGGTAGAGTCGTCAAGGGGTGATACAGGAAGGTAGAGAGTCTACAAAAAGAAATATAAGGAACAGTTCTTCCACAGCTATAAGAACACTTGCAGGTAATTAAGTTGTTATGGTTTGGATATGAGGTGTTGCCCAAAATCTCACGTGTGAGACAATGCAAGAAGGTTCAGAGGAGAAATGATTGGGTTGTAAGAGCCTTCACTCAATCAATGATTTAATCCCCTGATAGGGTTTAACTGAGTGGTAACTGAAGTGATAGGGTGTGGCTGGAGAAAATGGGAATTTGGCTTTGGTGCATATTTTTGTATCTGGAGCGAGGAGCCTATCTCTCTTTCTGTCTCCTGATCACCATGATGTGAGCTGCTTCTCTCTGCCACACTCTCCGCCATGATGTTCAGCCTCACCTCAAGCCCTGAGGAATGGACTAAGACCTCTGAAACTGTGAGCCTTCAAATAAATCTTTTCTCCTCTACAATTGTGGGTCCTTTAGTGACAGCAGAAAAAAAAAAAAACCTGCCTAAAACATAAGTATGTATGCGTTTATAGCTAAAAAGCCTTAATTTACCAGAGGCTTTTCCACATAGGACATATTTTTAAATGTCCAACAAAATTTGAATTTTTTTTTAGGATACTTTCATCACGAGTCTATCAAATTAGCTTATGCCATACAGAAAGTTATTGTCTTGTGTACTGGACCTCATGAATTCACTGGGCTACAGGTTCATGGACCCAGATGCTTTCCATCTGTGTTCTCTGTTAAGATTTCATTGTAAGGACAGTTCTCCTCACAATTGCATGACAGTTGACAACTGAGGTCAGGCTGCATGCTTATATTTCTACTTCCAATGTAAGGGAGGCTTGTTTCTAAAGAGTTCTTAAGAACAAGACAGCTTTTCTCCTAGAAATGCCTTTTAGATTTAGATCACATGCCCACTCCAGAACCAACCAGGGGGAAAATGTTATGAGATAATCCTTTAATAATCAGGACACTGAGGGATGTGGGCTGAATTAGAAAAAGATGGATACTTGCTGGGCCTGGTGGCACATATCTGTAATCACAGCGTTTGATGGGGAGGTTGAGGGAGGAGGATTGCAAGTTCGAGGCCAATCTCAGCAATTTAGCAAGATCTTGTCTTAAAATAAAAAATAAAAATGACTAGGGATGTAGCTCAGTGTACAGAACCCCTAGGATCAGTACCCAACTTAAATAAAAAAAGAAAAGATGTGGATACTTGGCCAAGATGTTGAAGGAACAATGGAAGAAAGGACAATAGATGCTGAATATCCACTATAGAGTTTCTGGAAGGAACATAGTTACACCATAAGCCTAAGACTCAACATGTACCTTTCTGCTATGATGTTCTGCCTTACCTCAGCCCAGAGCAATGGAGTCAGCCTATCGTGGACTGAGCCTCTAAAACTGTGAGCTAAAATAAACATTTCTTTCTCTAAGTTGCTCTTGTAAGGCATTTTGTTCACAGCAACACAAAGCTGACTCATATAAACTGGGTGACTTGAAACAACATAAATTTATTACTTCACAGTTCCAGAGGTCTTAGCAGACTGTACCTCTTCTGAAACCTGCAAGGTGGACTCTTTCTTTGCTTTCTCAGCTTCTGGTGGTTTATAGCAATTCTAGGTATTCTTTGACTTGCAGCTGCAACACTTCAGTCTCTGCCTCCATCATCAGGTGATGTTCTCCATTTAGTGTGTGTGTCTCATGTCTCTTCTCTTTTTATAAGGACATATATAGTACAATATAGTCATATTACACCACGGTCCCACTTTATTCTTATGTGACCTCTGCTTAGTTGATTATATCTGCAGTGACCCTATTTCCAAATACAGTCACAATCTGAGGTACTCCAACATAACTTTTGGGGGATACTAGTCAACCCATAACAGAAGATCACATGGAAGTGAAGGCAGTGGGGATTAGATGGAGACAGATGAGGAATTCAGTGTTTCTGAGCGGCATAGATAGAATCAGAAATTGGCCCAGGGGAAGTGAAGAAAGTTGTCTGAAATTCATCAAGTTAGGGCAAAGCAGCTCGAGAGCTGGGGGCTACAGAACCAAACACCTGACCTGGGACCCATGTGGGAAGGACAGTCAGACCTCAGGTGGGCTCTGTAGCTCCACTGAGGACAGAGGAAGGATTGAGTCATCAAGGGAAATTCCTGGGCCCAAATGAGCTAAAAGGAAACAAACTACAAATTATGAATTTCACCAGCTGCAGCCTTCCGTTAGCAGCAGATGCCAACAAAATCATCTATCCAGGGAGCAGCCCAAATCAGTTGTTCCACAGAAGAGAACAGCAAAGATCTGGCCAGCAGAGCATAGATCTCAGAAACATGCCTTCCCTCAGCTATTTGCAGGTGCACTTCTTCTACAGTTAGACATCATCTTGGAGATTAATGGGGAGAGGGAGTTGGGTTCTGAAAGACTTGAATATTTTTGTGAGTAAGCCAAAATGAAACCAAGTGGTCCATAGACAGATAAAGGTTCAGGATGGAACTGAATCTCTTATTCCTCAGCAACCCTCCCAAGTTTCTCCCACATACTGCACTGTGGTTCACAGGAAAGGGGACTGGTAAGGATCATCAGTGTGGACCCAGGGAAATCCGGAAGATACGTTTCTCTACACCTCTCAATGGTATATAAATCCAGCATATGATTCTCCATTATTCAATTACCAGGTCATTCTAAGGATTCAAAACATGTTAATGCAAATGGATCATAATTTTTACATTTGTCTCTAGTTTATATTTGCAGTGAATTTCTCTGTATGTGTGAATATACAAATAGATAGGACTTTGATAAATTTATGAAAGGCCGGCAGAGTATTTGGTGAGTGTGGAAATGTAAGAGAGGAACATCTTGCAGACTCTGCTCCACAGAAGACACTCTCAGAGGCCTCTTGAGATCAGTGAGTAGGGGCATCACTTGGCTTAAATCCTTATCATCTACAGATGCAGGTTTTTACAGTTTAGTGAGAAACTCCTTTTTTGCAAGCACTATGATATGGTGCAACTTCACTTGAAATTTTTGAGTTAATTGAAATGTAATATTATCCAGAAGTTTTTAAAAATGACAGAACGGACATTTTCTCAGACACACCAGCCCAGGATACAAAGGGTGTGCAAATTTTGGAACACCTTTTCTACTTCCAAGTTTTCATCAGTGAGAAATGTAATTGTAGCTCTTTTAAATGAAGACCGCAGGCCTGAATAAAAGGCTGATTAGGTAATTCACAGCTCCCATTCTTCTCCCTGTCCCTCAGGATGTCTGACTTGAAGATGCTGTGGAAATTGCCTTAACTGAGCACCTCAGCATCACCTGGTGATCTCATGATCACTAATACTACTAATACTGCTCCTTTGGCCATCTGGCACAATATGTCAGAGGCTCAGACCAAGAAAATAAGTTGCTTAGCATTTGAGAGGCCCTTTTTTGTTCTTATACTATCATTCCATAAAGCTGGTATTTTACTTCAGTAGATATAATTATGTGTGTAGTGGCCTTCCCTATCTTCAGATTCTCTCTGTGGGTTCAACCAACTGCAGTTTGAAAATATTCAGAAAAACAAATTACATCTATACTGAACATGAACAGAGTTTTCTTATTATTTCCTAAATGATACAGTATTATAACTATTTACATAGCTTTTGCATTATTTTAGGTATTATAAGTAATGTAAAAATGATTGAATGTACACAAGACAATTTACATAAGTTATATGCAAATATTATGTCATTTAAAGAAAGGATTTGAGCGCCCGAAGATTTTGGTATTCCTAGGGGGACCCTGAACCCGATCCCCCGTGGTTATTGTGCTAGTCAGCTTTTCATCACTGTGACAAATACCTGAGAAAAACAACTTAGAGGAGGAAAGATTTATTTTGGCTCAGGGTTTCAGAGGTTGCATTGTATGGTTCACCCGGCTCCACTGCTCTGGCTCTGAGGCAAGGCAGAACATCCCAGTGGAAGGGCATGGTGGAGGAAGCTGTTCAGTTCAAGGCAGCTAGGAAACCGGGAGAAAGAGGAAGCTGTCAATGACAGGAAATACCCTCCCTGGGCACTCATCCAGTGACCTACTTCTACTAACCATGCCCCACCACCTACAGTTTCCACAACCTTGCAGTACTCCATTCAGCCATCAATGGATTAATCCACTGATGAAGGCTGAGCTGTCATGATCAATCACTTCCCAAAGCCCTACCTCTGAACATTGCTGCATTGGGGTTCAAGCGTTCA
This sequence comes from Marmota flaviventris, assembly GCF_047511675.1. Taxonomy (NCBI): domain Eukaryota; kingdom Metazoa; phylum Chordata; class Mammalia; order Rodentia; family Sciuridae; genus Marmota; species Marmota flaviventris. Next base: position 66,300,651 of record NC_092505.1, read on the forward strand.
ACACAGAAGCCATTGGGGGACATTCTGGATCTGTAAAAGATGCCTAGGGACAACCATTTATATGTGTTTTATTCCGGGGCTAAAAAGAGGATTCTTCAAGGGCAAGGACTATATCTACCATGTCCTTATTTATAGTGCTATCTGGCATTATGTGATCAGTAAATGAAGCAAAGAATAAATGAAGGAACTGAAAGTTCTGGTGACCTTTGACATTGGTCCCAAGGAGGAATTTCAACCGAGTAAGAGAGCCAAGAATGAGAGAAGAGTGTAAGATCAGATTAATCCCTCTTAAGTCAGGCTTCTTCTTCTGCAACTTGTCAGTGTTTCCTAGAGCTCACAGGAAAGATTCTGTACCTTGACTGTGGACTTTCATTTTGGGTTTTCACAGCAATTGGATAAACTGCCATCCTTTAAAATATAGTGAGCAAATTCCATAAACCTGAGGTGGTTTGGAGACTGCTCAAGAGGATTTTCAATTCCAGGCATACAGACTACTTTATATGTCCATGGAAAGCTCCTGAGCTCCCTTGCCAGCCCAGGAATAGAGAGGAGTCTAAGAGCTACCTCTTCCAAGCCTGGCTTTCAGTCTTTACAAGAAGAATAGCTGCTTCAGTTCTGGCAGATCTGTTTATTTTTAGTGTATCTTTGGTAGTTCAAACTTCTTGAGTTTCCATTTTACCTTTAAATCAGGGCAAATGGCACTTACTGTCTTACATTTAGAATTAGGAGTGATGTATACACAATACACCTGACAGTGGCATATATAATTAGTGTTGAACACATGCTACTATCATTATATTTGATAGTCCCACTTCATATCTTATATATTTCTCTTTTCTTCTTTGATTAATTTATATCAAACAGATGACATAATTCCTGTGATTTCTAATATAAGTGTCTATATAGCACAGAAAATTTTATTTGGATTCTTAGAATCCTTAGTGAACCCAAATTTTCACACACACACACACACACACACACACACACAAACACACACCCAGATGCTTTTTACATATATCTGGACACTCCCCCCCTCCCCCCCGATGCAAAGTATAAAAGAGGGAGAGAAAAGCTCCATATGAAAAACCAATACCTAACTTTTCTCCCTAAGGTTCTGGCCTTGACAAGTAGACTGGGAAGGTAATCAGCATAATTAAAAGTAACCTGGCTTGCTTTTATTTATGGAGCTTGACATATCACCCCAATTTGCCAAATACTGGATTTCCTGACAAGTGAAATTCAAACTCTTCCTGTGGAAACGTGGTCATGCCTAGTAAAGCTGCTACCCCGTGGAGGTTATATATCTTTTCAGTACAGAACATGTTTGCCTGCCAGCAGCCTGGAATGGAAATGAAATCTGGAGTTTCTAGTCATTAGACAGCTTGTCGAGCCTGTCCAAGGTTACTGAGGTTTTCCAAGGTAGAGTAGTAAGATGGACATGTTCAAATGCAACTTTAAGGTAATAGCACTTGGCAAGCAAGGTCTGAGTGTTTTAGAAGCATTACCTGCTGTCATACACACAAAAAATATTAGCTGTCATGGACTCTATGATGGTTAATTTTATGTATCCTCTAGGCTAGGTCACTGGACTCATATACTATTTAGTCAAACGTTAGCCTGTATGTTGCTGTGAAAAAGTTTTCTTTTTTTAAAAAATGAGATTAACATTTAAACAAGTAGACTTTGAATAAAGCAAGTTCCTCCATAATGCTGGTGGTCCTCACTAAATTAGTTGGAGGCACTAAGAGAAAATATACTGATTTGCCCTAAAAAGGAGAGAATTCTGCCAGACTTTGGGCTTGAGTTCTTCTCTGGGTGTCCAGCTGCTGGCCTACCCTGCATGTGCTAGTCTTCATCATTGTATGAGCCAATTCCTCAAAATGAATCTCTTTCTTTTCTGTCTCTTTCTGTGTTTCTATTTCCTCCCCCTACCCTCTCTCTGTTCTGTCATTCATTCTACTGCTCCCATGCCCAAGAATCCTGAATAATACAGAGTCATTGCACATTCTCCACCATATGGACTTGAAACCATGGAAGAGCCAATCTCTTGGGCTCCTTGGACAAGTTTCTTGGACTCTTAGAAGAATCATGAGTCTGGTTGGTCATAAAAGGTATGTAAAATCCACCACAGTGGTGGGTCATATGTTTCTTTCTGTCTTGTCTTGAGAGAATTGCTGAAGACAGACCTAATTAAGCTCAGACTAACACTGGAAGCTCAGAATCCTTTCCATGTAAGACCTAAAAGCAGACTTTCTCTGAGGTCTCAAGGGAAGGAGAATTTCAGAGGTCTTGGAATTAAACTCTGTTCTGGAATTGCATTCTCCCAACTAGCATAGTTTGGCTGCTGAGGTCTAAAGGCAGAAACTAGCCTGACTATGGAATTTGTTCTGGTGATATGCTGCTATTTTAATTGTAAAGTGTGTTAGTATCCTGACAACTCTTGGTGTTGATAAACTACAGTACCACTCTTATGCAGTTGTTCTTTGTTATCTCTAGGGGATTAATTCCAGACTCTCCCTTGTCTCAGAAAAGGCCACTGAAAGAATCCATGACTCAAATAAAGATTTAGACTAGCTGGCAACTGAGTCCTCTACCAATTCTGTGATTGTACATGTGATAGCTAGAGGAGGAAGAAAATGGTCAACACCCTAAATATGCAGATGCTCAAGTCCCTCATATAATAAAATAAAATCATATTTGTATATAATCTATGCACACCCACCTGTATACTTTAAATCAACTCTAGATTATTTATAGCATATAACATAATGAAAATGTTATGTAAATAGTTTTCAGACTACATTGTTTAGGAAATAATGACAAGAAAAATTGTCTGTACATGTTCAGTTCAGATGAAATTTCTTTAAATATTTTTTATCCATAGTTTATTGAATCCATGGATCTGTAGCCTACAGATAAAAAGGGACAACTTTACTTGAGCAAAAGGACCCCTGCCATGGGATCCTAATTGTGCTCCTCTGGTGCTACTTTCCTAGGTTTTCCCTCCCCCCCCCGCCCTTCATCTTTTCCACAAAGTGAGGACTCTAGAAGTGGAAATCCCACACTCAAGATTTCTGGTCAGGGCCTGTGAAAATCTGTTCTCCATAAGGTATATGTCTATGTCTGAGAGGTGGACATGGCACCATTTTTTGCAGTTAATATGTATTAAACTTATAGCTATGGACTAGTGTGAGGTACAATACAAAGAGATAAAACACAGTATGAAAGGTATCTGGAATTGAAAAGAGTTTCAGACTGTGTCACTATGTCATACACAATTCCAAGGAGTCTGAGAAGTCTAAGTTTTGTCTAAATGTTGTTTCTAGTACTTATGAAGGTATCTTTTTCAAGGTTAGAAGATAGAACATATTTCCTTGATCATTTTAAAAACTGACTTTTAACTTTTAAATATTTAGATATATAAGAATATGGGTTTCATTTATGCTCTAGAGCATCTGTGTCAATCATTACAATACTGAAGGAATTTTTTTTTTTGTAGAATCAAGTTTTAAACTAGCTGACCACTAAGTTTCTTGCCAAGTCTGTGATTCTACATGTAGTAGCCAGAGGCAGAAAAATACGGTTAGACCCCTCTTTAGAGACCTCAAGAAAAACAAAGAGAAAGAACCTCAAGTCACCAGGGCAAGGATGGTTTGACCTTAGTCCAAGTTTCCGTTGGTTAGACTTTCAACTTGAACACTACTCTTCTTCAAAGCTTCATGATTACTAAAGCCTACAAGATATTTCATATCATTCCAGATGTGGTTGCTAAATTAGGTCTTGCCAACTTTACTTGGTTTCCAACTCAATAATTTGATAAACATGAATTCATCCTCAGAATCAAAATATCAGTCTCTGTTGACATTTGTTTATTTTAGGAGTAAACTGATAAAAGAAAATCAAAATGAGCCATGGTATGAGGGTAGGGTATCTTCTGAAGGATAAACAGCATTGGGATAAAGAAAAATAGTGGGTTTATTTCCTGAGAGGAAATATAGTATATTCATAGAGAATGTACTAATAATATTTCTAGGACACCCACTTTGGTTTTTTTGTTATTTTAGCCAGCTTCTCAAAATTCCTTATTGCATAACTTCTAAAAAAGAAAAATGAAAGGAGAAAGAATACCTAAAAGTTGAAATGAAGCTCTAGATGGAAAATGATCAATGTTGTAGGATACCTCTGGTTCTGTCATGTACTATAGATTTATATAGGTCTTCCACTTCAGATGAAAAGTGAAGTATTATTGAATTCAGATTGGTTGTATACCCTGATTTTTTATGGATTCTTCCACAAAGCAACTGTTTGGAATTTTTCATCTTTAAGCAAAGTATGATGGTTCACTCCTGCAATTCTAGCCACTCCAGAGCTGGAAGTTGCAAGAAGATTTACATCTGAGACTAGCCTTGGCAACTTAGTAAGACCCCATTTTGAAACAAAAAATAAAATAAAATAGAAATGCCTGGGAATATAGTGTGTCACTAGGTGTAGAGTGACCTTAGGTTCAATACCCAGTATTGTTAAGAAGAAAAGAAATTATCATATTTAAAGTTAGGAAATTTACCATTGTGAGCTAGAATGGTGTTTATGGACTGAATTTTCTCCTCCCACTTCCTCCCAATTTGTATGTTGAAACCCTAAACTCCGATTAGAGGTAGGGCCTTTCAGTGATATTCTAATATTGTAATTCCAGCTTCCAGAACTTTGGGAATATAGATTTCGGTTGTTTAAACCATGATATTTTATTAATGGTAGTCTGAACTAAGACAGATGGACATAAACATTGCAAGATACATTGGAAGGAAAAAGCAATAATACCTGTGAGATAAAACCAACTTTGAAGAGAGAACTCATCTTGTATAGTGACCAAGGTTTAAAATTGTAGTGGTGACAGGGCCACAGTGTAGAGTTGATGGCAATTTTCTCAGAATTTATCCCATCTAGGCTGGGGTCAGGCATATGGAGAATGATATAATAGAGCTGCATCTCTGGATCTCTATTATTGGTTTCACTTTCGTCCTAGTGAAGCTCCCCCTGACAAGGGCATTACCATGAAGAGCTTAGACTTTGCAAGACCCAACTTCAACAGTGATATTGTGTGACATTGAGAAAATATGGCAAGAGTGGTTCAATCAGACTCTTGTCCTAAAGAGTGGAAGCAAGGCTATCTGTCTGGAATAAAATCTATCCCTAGAGCTCTTGGACAATGCAGTTAAGTAGAAGACTGAAGAGTTGATATCAATGGAAGAAAAATGGATTCAGTATTAAAAACCCATGGACAGAGTCAAATAAATAACAGGAAAAAAATTATGTGACTATATTTTTTAACATAATTGTACCAAGTTTAGGAATTGGATTATGCCATTTATTCAACATATATAGCCTCCAAGATCCTAGTAAAATCCTACAAAGGCCACCATATCTCTCTCTTTAAGGTCACCATAATTCTCTCTAATACTTTACTGAATAGAAACACACACACACACACACACCATAGAATTAATTTTTTTTCAAGCATATGCTTTCCCAAAACCTATTAGTATGAATCAACTTATATTTAACAGGAACCACAACCTCATATTAGTGGCTTTTTCATAAGAGATCAATCTTAAAGATGAGTATTACTGAATAAAAACAAAGAAAACTAAACAAAAAATAAGGTTCTGTAATTCTTCAAAGAAGAATTAAAGGTCAAAGGGTCGGAAATTTAGCTTGACTTTTACTTATTAACTTAAATAATATACTTCTATCCTATATTCTTCCCCAAGAAGCATATTACTAGTTAAGTGAACAGAGTTTACTATCCTTTCTACTCACTCTGATTTAACACTTATAACTCAGTCAGCCATTACTAGTTTGAGAATTTATGTCCCCAGCAGTCCAAATATTCTGAAGCCTATTTTCATATGCTGAGTTATCTCCACATGGGGAACCGTGGTCCTAACTACAATTAGCTATGAGATAAAAATCTGGAGAAGTGTAATAGTAATGCTAGAAAATATGGAAAAAGAAATTTGGTTAAAGTATGCATATTTTTCTACAGCCTTAAGAGAAAGTGGCATTTTTATGATTCCCCTCAAATTTTTAACAAATTATAAAGAGTAGCTGCTATGTTAATTCCTGCCCCTTCCCCGTACCTACAAGACACCTGGTATGGAACCTTGTTCACAATTTTCTTTTTAAGAGATGTTAAATTAACTGCTCTTCATGTGGGTAAATAACATGAGACATCAATGTACAGAATCTAACATCATGGAGTACAATAATTTTTTGTCCTAATCTTATTCTAAGAACTGCTTGTAGTTTGGAGTGGTGGTGAATACCTGTAATCCCAGTAATTTAGAAAGTTGAGACAGGAGGATTGCAAATTCAAGCCAGCCTCAGCAACTTAGCAAGGCCCTCAGCAACTTGGTGAGATCCTATCTTAAAATAAAAAAAAAAATAATAAAAGGGCTGGGGGATATGCTTAGAGGTTAGGCATCCCTAGTTCAATCTCTGGTACCAAAATATAAATAAAAAATTAAAAGGGCTGGGCCCAGTGGTTCAATCCCCTACATTCAATCCCCAGGTCCAAAACAAAAAACAAAAGAACTGCTCTGACCTGTCCATAGTTTTTAATCCACTGAAGAGTTTCTCAAAACTTTAGCTATTCATTTGCTCCCTTCATGGTTGCTATACTATACATTACCTAGACTACTTTTTTCTTTAAATCACTCACTTTTTCATCTTTAAATGAATAAATATATTACTACTATAAAATAAATAGAAGGAAACAACAAAAATGAATGTACAGAAAGCCTGACAATCCATTCCCTCTAATATTGTTGCTTGCAGAAGTTGTAGCTGGAAACTTACTCTTTCTTTATTAAAAAAATTGGAATACGTGAGGGACGTGTTAGAATAATGACAGAAGCACCTCTCAGAGACTTACTCCTTGATGTAGACAGAAAAATAAAGAATTGAAAAGGTCATCATTTGTGAATCGTTGTTGTTTAATGTCATATGAATTCATCATTTAAAAATCATCTCTTTGGGGCTGGGGATGTGGCTCAAGCGGTAGCGCGCTCGCCTGGCATGCGTGCGACCGGGGTTCGATCCTCAGCACCACATACAAACAAAGATGTTGTGTCCGACGAAAACTAAAAAATAAATATTAAAAAGTCTCTCTCTCTCTCTCTCTCTCTCACTGTGGACAACAGTGATTCCTTTAACAATCATTCCTTTACCTTAAGCTGAAGTATTTGTCCATTTTTAAAGTTTTCTGTAAATCGTTAAAAATGATGACAACCTTTGTATTTGGTACTTTATGTATTTGAACCTCATTGTGTTAATAAGCTTTTAGTTGCTGTGACCAAAATATCTGACAAGAACAACTTAGAGGAGGAAAGATTTATTTTGGTTCATGGTTTCAGAAGATACAGTTCATAGTCAGCTCCATTTCTTTGGGCCTGAGATGAGACAGAACATTATGGTGGGGCAGAGGAAAGCTGCACAGCATCAGGCAGCCAGAAAGGCAAGAAAGTGAGAGAGAGAGACAGAGACAGAGAAAGAGAGGCTTGGGGAGAAGACAAACTCTACTTGGAATGTTCCCAGTGACCTACTTCTTTCTATTAGGTTCTACCTCTTGCTGGTGCATTGACTATCAATGGATGAGTCCATTAAGTGAATGAATCCACTGATTGAATGAATCCCTTGGTTCAATCATTGTCTAAAAGTCCCACCACCTCTATACCCATGAGACTTTGGCAGATATTCCAGATATAAACCAAAATGCTCATATACTCCCTGAAAAACAAGGTTCACAATTCTAGCCTTTCAGATAAGGAAACTAAGAGTCAGAAAGGTTTAGTAATTGGTACAGTGTCACATAGCTGCCTCTCTTTGCTACGATTTTAGAAAATATTTTCCTAGTTTGTATTTAGGTGGCTGCTCAATAAAAGTTTCTATTTTTTAAAATATTAGTCTTTAATGGACATTTATTTATTTGTGGTGCTAACAATCAAACCCAGTGTCTCACACATGCTAGGCAAGTGCTCTACCACTGAGCCACAACCCCAGCCCCAAATATTTCTATTTTTAATAGAAGAAGTATACTTGGACAAGAAAAGCAGGCTCAGCTTCTTCCCATCTCAGTTATATGAGCCATATACCTTTAAAACCAAGGGACATGGCTCAATAATCCCATCCATGGTGTAGAGGCTTATCCAAAAGGGGATTTTTTGAAGGCATGTATATTGAAAAGATAATTCTTATGAAAAAAATGAGTAGGCATCTGAGTGCTGTGATATCCTATGTAACAGTTACCTCCAAGGTTTAGATCAGTCTTCCCACTTCCTAAGCAAGTTATGACCAACCTCTACCAAGGGACCCTTTGGATATATAAGGTAATCTTCACCTCCCTCTTCCACATGTGGTTTGATGTTCTCCCTCTCCTCACCAATCTACATCAAGAAAGGCCAGGTCAGTTTGCTTTGTAGGTGAACATTGCTAAGTTCTAGCAATGTGCTGCTTGTCCTTCACTCATTCCCTTGTTCATTTGGCAGGGAGGGGGGAATGGGGATTGAACTCAGAGCCACTTGACCACTGGACCACATCCCCAGCCCTATTTTGTATTTTTTTAAATTTAGAGACAGGGTCTCACTGAATTCCTTAGTGCCTTGCGTTTGCTGAGGCTGGCTTTGAACTTGCAATCCTCCTGCCTCAGGCTCCCAAACTGCTGGGATTACAAGCATACACCACCACACCTGGCTTATTCATTTTATGGACTGCTGACTATGGACCAGACTAGACCAGATGGTGGTGGTGTCATTAGTGTACCTGATCCTGCCCTTAGGGAGTTTGGAGTCTAATAGAGGATATTAAATAAGTGATAAAAATGGTGTTATAGGAACTATGAAAAGGTAGGCTATGAAAACACTTCACCACAGGCACAGATGGAAATGTGTGACAGGTTTAAGATCTGAGTAATGAACAGTAAAAGTTACACAGGTCTGACTCTGACAACTGAGGACATCTGGGCCCCAACCTGGTTCAGACTCTTCTTTGCCAGCATGTTGGTGGTGATTAGAGCTGGGACAGTGGGTGTGCCAGGGGAAGCTCTGTAGGAGGACTGCTCTATTTTTAATAGAAGAAGTATTGTCAAAATTATAAACAAAAAAAAAATCATGTCTGAGTGTGAGGGATACATAAAGCGCGATTCTATATACTGGCAGAACTTCTGCCTCCCCCAGTATGCTGATACGTTCCAAAAACCATTTCCAGATCATGTCTCTCATCCCATTCAAATGTTGAAATTTTCCATAGGAAGTTTTGCTTACACATTAAAGTTTCCCTAAAACAGGAGTAGGACTAGCACACTAGGTGTTTGTAAGTTGGGGGCTGGGTGGAAGTGTTTGTGTGAAAAGATAGGTGGCAAAGACTTCTATCACATGTTGCCCCAGCCATCCTTGCCGAATGAACTTCATAGTGGGTGTACCTTGGTACATTACATTTTCCTAAGCCACCAGTTCTCAATCCAAAACATCTCCTTCTGTCATATTATTCATTTCATAGTCATAAAGAATATAGAGCTTATTATATTTCTTATTGTATTCTTCTCCCTCCCTTTGCTTTGTAATTTAACCATAGTGGCTACGCCCAGTGGTCAGTATCCTTTGGGTGTCAACATCTGTCAAGGGTAACTTGTCTCAGTTTCACCTCATCTCCTTGTTTTGGTGTATTCAGAGACCCTTCTCTAATTCAGTAAATTCTCAGACTTTCCCCTTTTCCAGTATGAATCAAGAGGTTAGCTCTCCTGGATCTGGGTGGGGTCCTGTACTAGCTTTGCCTTCTGCGGTTCCTTGGTTCAGGAATGAACATATGTTGGGTCAAAACTCCTAGATTTTTTTTGTTTTGTTGTTGTTGTTTATAATTTTGACAAGTGGCTCTGTGAAAAGGTTTTTAAGATTGGTTTTGTTCATATCCACATATCATTTATAACAAATTTAATTGTTTTTTGTTAGACTTAAATTTATATTTAAGGAAAATACTATTATAAATGAAAACTGATAGTGTGTGATAAATAGATCATATAAAATAAATACAATGAAAACAAAGCATTTCTTTTTAATTCTAGCTATAATTTTAAAAAATTACTGTGATTCAGAGGTCTAGTTTATTATCTGCTAAAATGTTGATAAAGACAATTAGCTTTGAATTTCAACTTTCTTCTTTTGTAATAAGAAAACTTGCCTTCATCTTCTGTGATTCAGTGTCATTTTGTGTTGTGTCTTTTGTCCTTTGAGACCTCAAATCAGATTCTCATTTGCTTGTATATCCACCTTTTGGAAAAATCCTGGTTTGGTCCATCTTCTGGGCTGGGCTGCAATTGGGTATGTCTGAAGCAGACTTACATTCATTTCAGATGGTTGCACTGTGGGAGACCAATTTAGAGACCACACTCCCTTTCAGCTCGTGTGGAACATTTTTAACAAAATACACAGAATAAAAAGAAGTTCTTAAGTGGATGAAGAATAGAGCAATCATAGGTCTTGGATTTTGGTCCCCATTCACTCATAAAAGTGTTTCACTCTTGTCAATAAAATTATATGTTCACCCTAACTAAGTGGCTTTATTTAGCTCAAGAGCTGGTGGCAAAGAATATGAAAGCTGAGCTAGTTAGGTTGGGACCTCAACCTATGCTTTATAGTTTTTCCAGTTGCTTTATAGTTATTAGCAATGCTTGGCACTCTTCCACTCTTCTTTCCTTTTAGGTCTTCCTTATCATTTAAAATTTTCAATTTTGTATACATGCTGTTTTGGACTTTTAATCATAACATTTACATTTTGATAAAAGGAAAAACTTGTCATAAAACAGTGGCCTGATATGTTTGCTTGAGCTTTAAGCCACAAATTTTCCTCCTTTTCATTTAATTATTTTGCTTTTGTTAAAAGATTAACTAACAGTCCCAAAGGGAGAAAACCCAAATATACTAAAATATGCCTTTCTTTTCCTCTTGTCCAAGAATTCTGAGCTTTCAAAATGCCAAATGAATTATTGTATGCTTTTTAGTTAATTTTAGTTGAAAATAAAACTTTTATGAATTTACTATGTACAACATAATATTTTGAAATATGTACATATTGTGGATTGTTTGAACTGAGCTAAGTAACATGTATTATCTCACCTACTTATCATGTGTGTGTGTGTGTGTGTGTGTGTGGTGAGAACACTTAGTTGTGGCTCAGTGGTAGAGCTCTTGCCTAGCATGCGTGAGGCACTGGGTTCAATTATCAGCACTACATGGGAATAAATGAATGAAATAAAGGTCCATCAACATCTAAAAAAACATTTTTTTAAATCAGTTATTTTTCAGAATGTAATGCTATTAGCTATGAGCACCATAAGTTCTCTTGAACTTATTTCTCCTGTATGACTGAAATTTTCTATCTTTTGACCAACACTTCCCCAACTCCAGGACACATTTTAAAAATACTTAAATGGAAAAATTTCCATTCAGCAGGAGTCCTTTCACTTAAACTATCATTATATGCTAAAGCACTCTGCTAGATTTAGAAAATGGCTGAAGGCTTGGTCTTCCCTGTAGAAAAGACAGAAAGTGGGCATCACAAAGCAAAGCACTCTGCAGGCTTTTGTAGTGTTCTCCCTACAGCTCCTTTATTGCCCACATACCTCACCCCTGGTTCATGGCTGTCCATCCTTCACCCTTGTTTTTACTCTTTCCTTACTCTGGCATAAGAGTTAAAAATAAATGGAAAATGTAAAAAATTAATTTGCCTGACTCCAAGCTATATTCATTAACTTTCTCAGCAGAAAAGCAAAAAACAAGCAGTGTTTGATGGTCCCCCCATCAGTGTCCTTCTCTCCAGGACCAGTCTTTATGAAGCTGCTTTGAACAGTGGGGTAACACTGGGCAAAAGGGACTGTTCCAGGAGGACCCACCTGAGTGAACTCCTCCTGAACCTGAAGATGGCCTCACCGAGTAGAAGGCAACTGAGAATGTCCTAATGAGGCCATCATTCCACCCTCCTTCACTGATTCCTTTCAAAGTTTAGGGGTTCCATCACCAAACCCCCTATTTTTTTAGTTGTGGTTGGACACAATACCTTTATTATGTTTATTTATTTTTATGTGATGCAGAGGATGGAACCCAGCACCTTGCACATGCTAGGTGAGTACTCTCCTGCTGAGACACAACCCCAGCCCCCAATACCCTATTTTGAAAAAAAAAATCAGTTAATTGGTTCTCTCACTGTATCATCAAATATACTTTGGTTTTATTATATAACTCAGAAAACTTATTGGTCCCCTTTTGGAGTACCAAGTACTATTCTTGTGAGGCACTAAGTTTCATATTCTTTGGAACTTTTCACAAAAACCTATTCCATGTAGAGCACCCCTACCTGCAAGGAAACTGCTAAGCTCCACTCACATCAACTGAAAACAGTGATCACAGGAGGGTGCCCTGGACATACAGAAGATGTTTGAAACAACTGGAGACATGCAAGGAGAGAATATAGTGTTTTAACAAACATCTTGCCTGAAATGCATTAACAACCTTGGACATCATAGAAGCCCTGGGGATTTTTTAGATATCTGAATTTTAGAATTCAATTTCTGATACAGCCTAAAGGCAGGGTTGGTAGCAGGACCAGAAGAAAGAGACAGAAATTCCTGATAGAATTTCCAAGCAATTTTCTCCCCCCTTGGGACATTATTTGGACTTATACATGGGAGGTAGAAAATAACCAGCCTATGCAGGATGAAGGTTGAACAGTGAACCCTGCTCAGGCGTCATTACTTCCTTCCTCCTGGACTTTATCACATTGGCATGTGTGGGCCAGTGTACTTAGCAGGAGCAAAGATGTTTGTTTTTAAAAAATTTCTACTGCAGATAAGTTAGGAATGTAGGCCTAATACCACGCTTTGCTGGGGTGAACCTTAAAAACATACAATTATAGGATCTGAAAAGCAGAAGGGTTTCTAGTTCCCTGTTTCTCAAACTCTCTCTCTCTCTCTCTCTCTCTCTCTCTCTCTCTCTCTCTCTCTCTCTCTTGACTACCAGTATCACAATCAACAGTGTGTGAGTAAATAATGAAAATTCCTGGGATTTGCCAGAGAACAACTGAATGATAGTATTTTGCAGGTGAAGCTACAGATCAGAAAACCTACATTTTATATATACTGCCCAACTTATTTCTATGCACATCAAAGTTTGAGACACACTGGCCTAATCCTCCCTTTCTTTACTGCCAAGGAGACTGGATCACTTCTCTAGCAAGACTAATTAGTGTCAAAATATGAATGAGGCCATAGTTCTTCTAACCCCAATCCTGTACATTTTTCCTTATGCTTTGATGAAGAGACTTAAACTTTCTTATAGGAACGATGAGGTCCTGTTTTGTACAAACACTAAGTCTTGAAAAGCTACCCAATGAAGTAAAGTTTCCAGTTTTGCAAGCACTGTGATTTTATCAGCAGAATGCTAAAGGGAGTACATTCTTAAAGAGGCTTTAACTGGTAAGACCAGTTGCTTATCCCCCTGGGAAATACCCTGATGACTCAGAATGAGACACCTTCTGATTGAGTCTCTTCTTGCATTCAGTCCTGTTTTACTCCATTCTATTCCATGGTAACCTTGAAGTACAGCTGTTCTTACAGATACCTCCTTTTTATAGCAAAGATGTTTCCAGTAAGGGTTTCATAGGGTGTGTTTTTGAACCATTCAGCCAGGATGGCAGCTTCTTGAAATCCCCTCTGTGTCTACTCCCTGAGCTGCTTTGGTGCAGATGTAGCTATACACCCTGACACAGGCTGAAAACATTGCCCATTGGGACCTCCCAGTAGTTTCACTTAATTTTATATTACATGCTGGATATCTTTGTAAAATTAATTTTGAACAAAATGGTTTACTGTCAAAAATAATGCATTTGCAAAATATCTATTGCTTTGAAGATTAAAATGGATTTCCATGTTTTGGGATATTCTATGTGAGTTGCTGTATCATTGCTATGGACCAAATGTGCCCCAAATTTATACTGTCCAATGGGAGTATATTTTAAGAGAGGGTTTTTAGGAAGTATTTAAGGTTAAATGCGGTCATAAGGTCGAGGATCCTAATCCAATAGGATTGGTGGTCTTATTAGAAGAGGAAGAAAGATGGGCTGGGGTTGTGGCTCAGCCGTAGAGCGCTTGCCTAGCATATGCAAGGCCCTGGGTCCATTCCTCAACACCACATAAAAATAAATAAATAAAATAAAGGTATTCTGTCAAACTACAACTAAAAATAAATAAATTAATTAATTTAAAAAAAGAAGAGGAAGAAAGCTGTCTTTATGTACATGCACCAAGGAAGGGCTATGTGAGCATAGAGTAAAATGGGGTCTGTCTGCAAGCCAGGAAGAGGGCATCACCAGGAACAGAACAGACTGGCAGTCTGACCTCGGATTTTGGTTTCCAGAACTATGAGGAATAAATTCTGTTCTTTAAGTCACACAGTCTGTAGTATTTTGTCAGGATAGTCTGAGTTGATTAAGAATAGCCCTGGTTTCAAGCCAGGCACAATGACACATGCCTGTAATCCCATCGGATCAGGAGGCTGAGGCAGAAGGATTACAAGTTCAAAGACAGCTCAGCAAAAGTGAGGCTCTTAGCGACTCAGTGAGATCCTGTCTGTAAATTAAAAAAAAAAAAAAAATATATATATATATATGTAAAATAGAGTTGGGGATGTTGCTCAGTGATTGAGTGGCCCTGAGTTCAATCCCAGGTACCCCACCTCACCACCAACCAAAAAAAAAATTTCTGGTTTCAGAAGTACATATGAAAATGCACAGTAGTAAGGCCTGGATAGGCTCCTTTCTAGAACTCGTATTTCTCATCTGCTACTCCTAGTTTTCTGTTGGTGTGTGTGGCCTGCATAGAGAAACTCCCATGTGGCCTTTTAGCCTCTAGCTTCTGGGGCTTCCTTTGGCATCAGCAATGACATGATACCCTGAAACCTGCCTTTATATATTCTTTCTTTAAAAAACTTAACAAAATTGTAAGCACGCAATATTGTATTGCTAATTATAGGCACAGAACTCTAGAACTTACTCATCTTGTTTACCTGGAACTTCATACTATATTTTATTCTTACGGCAGTATCTGACCTCTTGGGTGTGTATTCTCTCCCTGACCACATTTTGATTCATTCCCAAACCTCTGCGAGTGATATACAATAAACTCAATGTGGCTCTTCTTTTAAATAAGTTGTTTCATTGACCCATATTTCTTTTGTGCCACCAGAAAGTAGAAGTCCTGTATGACTGATAGATCTGCAAGGCCATGTCTTAAAAATGAGAAAGGAAACTACTTTTTAAAAAGATATTTGAGGGATGAAGACCTAATATATAGTTGTAAGTTGGCATTAAAGAAAGAACCCATCTTAAGAAAAGTAAAATCTAGTGAGCATGTGGGCATCTTTGGGAGAAAAGAGAGGGAAACGAGGTTTGTGTGGCTGGGAAGTGGCCCATTTCTGCTGGGGGTGGACTCTCTAGAATTACTGACATACCACAAAACCACAGGCTTGGAGACAGCATTCTCATAAGGGAGAAGGTTGAGCACAAGGTCACCCAAAGGCAGAGGAAAATATTTATCTTACTATTTAGAGTTGTTTTCCTTTCTTTAAACAAACTATCCTTTAATTCCATAGCAGGAGCTTTCTTCTGGCACTTCTAGTTTATAAGCACACTAATATGTATTTATTAGTGATTTTCCCAGGAAGCCACAGCATCACATGAAGGCTCCTAATCATTTCACCAGGTAATGATTAATGTCATGTTACAGTTTTGCAGTACTATCGCTGGTAAATTAATAAATCAATCAACTAGAGCTCTGTCTGCACCTTATCAGTAAAGTAACAATCTATGAATATAATTATTTCTTGATTAATTACAGCTGTCAGTTCTTTCTGGGACATATGAACTGAGCCATTGCATTTCTTGGGTAATATCATTTAAATGCCCTGCTCCAAGACCAAATATATCATTTATTTGTTATTCCAATAATGTAAACAGTTATCTAAACCCTCTTTTTAGAAGATTTTTAGTGCTAGTAGAAGGTCCCTAAATAACGAATGTGCTCATTATTATGTTGATCATGAGAATAACAATGTTATAGTGATTGGAAAATACCTTAGCATTCTTTTTTTATTGGTTGTTGAAAACATTATAATGCTCTTGACGTATCATATTTCATACATTTGATTCAAGTGGGTTATGAACTCCCATTTTTATAAATTAAATGAAAACCAAAGAGAGTAGAAGACTTGTCCAGACTTCATGAGTCTTTAAGGATTTTAAGTTAGAGCAAGAATTGGTGCAGATATTATTTGTCTTCTTGAAGTTACTATTCATGAGAAATGTACTTATTGCTTAAGATTTTAATATCCAGCTCTGATTGAGGGTTGAAAAGAGGCAGCACATATAGAGGTAGATGACAACCCTATTCCAAGCAGAAATAGCTAATGTCATTCATATGAAGCTCTCATGCTTCCTTCGATGCACAAACATCAAATGTTGTTAGAAAAATGAGAAAAGATTATCAGTGAATAAAATATCTGGATGGAGACAGGCAGGCTCTGTGGTTTGATTTTTCTAAGATATCATAAGTGGTGTACTCTCAAGATGTTTTAGACGAGAATTGGGAGCCCATTCTCTAATACACAGGGAAAAACAATATAAAATTTTAATTCAGCCATGGATTCTTTACAATGGTCATACATTAATATTGCCAAGGGAAACTCAAAAAATCTCCCTTGCCCAGGCAACTCCTCAGGCCAATGAAATCAGAATTTCTGGGCTGGGGCTGAGGCACTAGTGATTTTTAACATTCTCTGGGTGATTTTAATATGCATCTGAGGCTGAGAACTATTAGGCATAAAATTAGGAGAAAAAAAAGAGCAAAATGTAACATTCTCCCAACAAAGAAAATAAAGCAATATTCAGTTAACTAAGTGCCATGCGACTGGCACTATCTTTTATATGTGGGTCTCTCTCTCTCTCTCTCTCTCTCTCTCTCTCTCTCTCTCTATCACTGAATCAGGGTTTAAACCCTAATCTTAAATTTGGTAACTTACTACACTCCCTCCTAAGTCCTTTGTCTTGATGAAATGGGATTTGAGTTTCCAGCCAACAGAAATGATCATTTATAAAGTTTTTCACGTTCATGTAGCCCTGTGTCATGCACACTGTGAACTTAATTTATTCCTCACAACAGAGTTATGAATTAGATATTATTATCCTCATTTTATGTGAAGAAAATTGAGCTTCAGAGAAGTTGAGTTAGTTGCCTAGAATACATGACTAGAGATGACACAGCTTTTGATAGAGTGGAAGAGGGGACAGTCTGCCAAAGAAGAACTTTCTGGATTGATGAGTGTATTCTAAACTGGATTTCAGTGACGGTTGCATATATGTTCAGGCAAAATCATATAACTACATTTAACAGTGGGAGAATTTTATGATATAAAAGCAACCCCAAATTTTGATGGTTCAATTTAACATTTTTCAACTTTGTGAGGGTATAGAAATGTACATATACAACCGATCCATTTTTCACTTGCAGAATTGCATTTAATAAATTATCTGAGATATAATGCTTTATTATGAAATGTGTTTTGTGTTAGATAATTTTTTCCAACTTTAGGCTAATGTAAGTGTTCTGAGCATGGTTAAGGTAGGATAGTCTAAGATATGATTTTGAGTAGGTTAAGTATGTTAAATACATTTCTGTAGGAAATTTTCAATTTATGATGGGTTTATTAGGATGTAATCCTGTTATAAGTCAAGAAGGGCATCAAATGAAGACTTCATTGAATTTTATAGTGGCTTTCTGACATTGGTAGTTCATCCAAGAAGGAAGTTTGAAGTTTGTTGTGTACTGTTAACAATTGTCTTCCTGAAATACTTTGATTGTTTATGAAAAGTATCTTTAGTAGAGCTGGATATAGTTTGTGTTGGGAAAAATTAAAATAAATAATCACAGTTTAGTGATGTTCTCCTATACATATCTCAATTATACGCAATAAGATGAAACTGGCACAAGTTTAAATTTTTTGCACTTTCAGGGATTAAAAAACCTAGGGCTTTTTACATGCTAGGTAAGTGCTGTACCACGGAGTCCATTAGTTGTAATTTTAAGGGAAAACTAGAAGTTTAATTGGGGTAAAATCTTGATATCCAAATAGGGTAGATCAATTTGTTGATTGACATAGAACTCATTTTTGGAGTTCTTGTACTTGTGTTGCAGATAATCCAATAATGTTTTCTTTCACAAGCTTAAAAAAAATTTCCCAACAAATTTTAATACTTTTACAACATAGAACATGCATTCTGAATGGTGACAGTAGGTATGAAAAATGTTTTACTCTTTTCAATGTATAAGTCACAGTTATATATACAGTAATTAAACAGATGTAATTAAAATGTAATAACTTGATTCTGCTATTAAATTTTATAGAGAGGAGGACAATCAGAAAAAAAGTATAAAAAGTCTCTTTAGGGGTATGATAATGACAAAAGTTAAGAAAATGGAATAGACGAGAGGACAAGTAGTTTCATGGAGCTAATCATCTCAATTGTCCTCAACTGATTATAGGAATTTAGTCTGGGATTTTTTTCCCTCTGAATCTCCCTACTCTGAAGATTCTACTTGGCCTAAAGTCATTAGCTTTGGAAAAGAATGAAGAAACCTAAGATTCATTAAGAAATATTTGTAAATTGAAGATTTTTATTATCTCACTTTCTTTTAAAACAACATTGTTGGGGGTGGGGATGTATGTCAGTGGTAGAGTGCTTGCTTAGCACATCTGAACCCCTGGGTTTGATCCCTAGCAAAGCCAAGAAAAAAAAATTCTTTTAAAAAAGTTTGTGGAAAAGATATCGTCATTTCTCTCTCTCTCTCTCTCTCTCTCTCTCTCTCTCTCTCTCTCTCTCTCTCTCTCTCTCTTACAGATGAGGAAACTAAGGCCCAACAAATTAACAGTTTCAGATTCTACAAAGAATACATGGCAACTTCTGAATGTAATAAATGAGTACAAGAACCTCAGTTTGATCTTGAAGTCCATGACTTTCCACCCACCCTGCCATACCCTACCCACTGATGGCTGGTTGGTGAGGTGGTGTCCCATTCAGTTACCTTGAGTTCACTGAAAATTGATTCAGATGTTTGTGTCAGGATTTGATGTGTTCCCACAGTTCAAATTCCAAGAATGACAAACTGGTATGGTACGGTGTCACTGAGATATCCCAGGAGTTCTGCATGGGGCTGGGAAGGGGCAGTCCCTTCAGGGATCAACCAGATGGGAATTTACAGGAATCCAAGAGGTTTGGCCAGAAGAGACCCAATCTCAGGATTGCAGAGAGCCATTAGTCACAACCGTACATTCCATTCCATATTGGTCAGTAAAGGAGAAGCACTTTGATCCCAAACAAAAGTTTGAAGAACCACACAAGTTTCAGCTACACTTGTCTCTTCTCTTTGCTTCACAACATGAAGGGAGATCTTTTGTTCGCCATACTTCACTCCTAAATTGTGCATGCAATAAAAGAATGGTTGCTGATTTCAAAATTAGAGCACTGGCCAAAAAACTATGAACACAAAGCCTGCATTTTTCTTTTTTAAAAAAATCTTGTGCTAAGAGATTTGTCAAAATCCTTCACACAGTTTTAGAGTTCAGCTTAACTCTAATTCTTCACTTCAGCTCATTGGGGCCGTTCTCAGATTTGAAGCATATGTGCAATTTGTAAAATGCTTTTTGTAGACAGGAACAGGAGTGGTATGCAAGTTACAATGGTACTTTCTATATTTCATTCTCAATGGGGCTTTGGGAAATTGTTTTTCATTGCAGAACCATGTTCACTTTCTTTCTAAGGGACCTTAGTGCCAGTGATCACCATTTCTTGGTGTTAGCTGGTATCATATATCTGCTTTTTTTTTTTTTTTGTACTTCTATTTTTCCTTTCTTTTTTCCAGAGTCAGTTTGTCATTGTAATTCTGATTAATTATCTACCCTTTGGGAGCAGGACCTGAACTTTGACTTTCCCTTTAAGAACAAAAATACATGTTTCCCATCACCCTGCTTTGCTAATACTCTACTCCAACCTCTGGGCAAAACAATTAAGTGCAAGAAAGACTGCTTGATTCCTTTAAAAGGAAAGAAAGGAGGGTATCAAATCAGAAATTAGAAGATAGAGGTTTAAGTGCTATGGTCATTTCCTTGTCTGTAAAAGAGAGATAAAAATGATGTTTGCCTCACTCTAACAAAGGAATACATGTGAATACACTTGAACTTTCACTTATTATTCACAAGGAAGGACAAACTGTGATTGTTACTTCACAATTAGTCAAGTTAATAGACGTAATGTTTTTCCTGAAGGACAAATACCAAGCATTTCACAAGAGGTTACAAGTCATCTTGCTCTGTGCTAGTCTGGAAATTCATTGGACTTGAGAAAACAGGAAATAAATACTCTAACGTCTCAGGGAGTATTACAAAGGCACAATGAGGTGGGGGGTTGCTAGTTATTTTGATCTTAAAGCAATACTTGAAGAATGAGGGCTACTTGGGTGGTATCTAGGATGATAGAGAAAATGCTTTTAAGCTATGACCTGCCTATTGCTTAAAATCTAGAAGCAGAAGGTTCTTGCCCTTGCATTTTCCTCTGCTGTATACTGTGCTCCTGGCAGGCCAGAGTCTGAGGAGGTGATGTGCAGCTACCACTGGGTGTCTGCTCTGACCCAAGTGGTTTTTGGATATAAGTACAATGCTGTATTGAGCTTTATCCCTGATGTCCCTCTACAAATTTGGGGGCCATAACTTGATAAAACCATAGCTAGAAGCCAAAACTTTTGATGTTAGTTTTAAATTCACACTTCACTAGCAATGTGGTTTTCAGCAATTTACTTAACTGTCTCAATCTTTGTTTGAAATCCTTTTACTTTCAACCCTTTTAAAATGTACAACTCAATGATTTTCAGTATCTTCACAAAATTATGGAACTATCATCCCTATCTTGTTCCAGAACATTCTCATCACTCTGAAAACACACAAACAAACCCCTATCCAACGGAAGTCACTTCCAATTCCTCCCTCTGCCTAACCCTGGACAACCATGAATCTGCTTTTTGCCTTTCTGGACTTGTCTATTCTCAACATTTTATGTAAATGGAGTCATATAATACATGGTCTTTTGTGCCTGCTTTATTCCACTTGGCATATTCAAGGTCCATCTATGTTGTAAAACAAATATCACTATTTCATACATTTTATAGCTAAATAATACTTCATCACGATTCATTATTTTGTCATTTTTTATCTTATCATTTATCACTTATACACTCACTATTCATTGAACACCTACTGTAAACCAGCCTTGTCCTAGAATCTTTGGACACACTGATTAACACTTATTACATGAATAAAGGCACAAATTTTTAACTAATATGTATGGAATAAATATGAGCTGTTCATATTCCCTCAATTAAAAATAAAATTGAGGTGAATGGATTATTTTTTATTTTTTTTTGAGAGGTCTTTGTCCATATAAGAGGCATGTAAGAGAGTACATGTAAACTGAATATACCAGTACCTTTCTTAGAAGCCTGTTTTTTACAAGACTTTTTCTTATTGAAATCACATTGTAAACTGGTCTGTTTTTTATAATATGCACAATTTAAAAAGAGAAAAGCAGAATTCATGACCTACCTCATTACTTAAAAACCTGGGTAACTTAGCTCTTTGAACAACTGGCTCAGTGCAATTCTGTATGTTTTTTAAACACTATTAGACAATTGTATGTAGAAAAAATTCAGAAATGCTAACTTGTATACATAGCACAGATGTTGACAATCACTGTTGATTTTTTTTCTAAATCTGAATAGCATAGGGCATGAGACCTCAGTTCTCGTTTATATCTAACAGATATAACTAAGAGAAGGGAGTTCATATTAAAGAGAAAATACCATTTTAAATAAATGCCTTAACAATTTCACTTCAGAGTTTTGGTTCAGTTAATTTTTACTTAATTTTACTTGATTACAGAAAGCAGTAGGAAAAATAAATGCAAATAAGCCTAGAACATACAAAACCTTCCTACATAATGATTTTATTTTAAGCTTTTTTTATTTGCTTACTTTTAAGTTAAACTTTAAATTTTCAGTTTTGAAAAATTTGAATACTCTCAGATTTAGAATATTTTCTGCTTCTTTTCTTAAAGATAAAATTTGGCCAGTTATCAGGACCAAGCTTTTACAAGCTCACTTTGCTTTCTATTCCTCAACAATTGAGTGATCATAGCTGAGTGTCTTTGGGCAAATTATTTCATCTTGCTAAGGATTAGTTCTGTTGCCTGTAATATTTAGAGGACTTTAAATGTTCATTCCAGTTCTATAATGGTATAATGGTGGAGAGATGTTGTGGAAGTTGCTTATAAACATATTTGTCAAATTAAGAGAGGTATCCCAAGCATCAAAAAATGCCACATGGAGGCTGGATTTAAAAAAAAAAAAAAACACAAAGGGTAGCAAATATAACAGCAAGATATTGATGCCTTTGTCTCATCCTTACACATGAACTGAATTGTTTACAAGTATGGCAGTCAACAATAACATGAAACATTGCTATGGCAATGGTTGGGTCTCTAGTTACTCAGAATCTTATGAGATGAGAATTGGAAAAAAGGATGGGGCTGCTCAATAATTTACTAGGACGCACGTGTGTGTGCATGTGCACACCTAAGTAGAAATTAAACTGTGGAAAGTTCTTTATATTTCTTTATTCATTAATTTTCCAATGTCTACTGTTTGTCAGGCACTGGAGGTGGTCAAAACTGACCAAAACATATACTTCATAAATAATCACACCAACAGATAGTGACAAATTGTAACCTAGCTAGGAAGGCCAGGGTTACTTTTTTAGAGTATGGAGTCAATGGAAGCTTTCTTTGAGGAGGTAATATTTGGGTAAGACATGATGTGTGAACAGGAAGGAAGTAGATAGCAAAAGAAGATTTCAGGCTGAATGAAGTTAAGCCTAAGGTAGAGAAGAGCGAGAGGGACTTTAAAACTGAGAGTAACAGGGAATAAAGATGGGAAATTTGTATACTTTGTAGACCTTGACATAGATTTTATTTTTTGGTATTTAAGAAAGTAACACAATCATTTGTGTTTTTAAAATCCCCAATTGACTGGCCTATGGCAAATTCCTTAGAAGTGAACCAGGGTGGGTCCAGGGAGATTTGTTTAAGGGGATATTATAACTGTCCACCTAAGGATGATGGTGGTTTGAAGCAGATGACAGCCCAGGCACTGGAAAGAATGGATTGATGTTAACATATTTTGAGGGTAGAACCAACAAGACAGTTTCTGAGTACCTCTGGGATTTTGTTTGCTTGTTAGATTTTTTGTTTTTGTTTTTGCTTTTTTGGGTACCAGGCATTGAACTCAGGGGCAGTCAACCAATGAGCCACACCCCCAACCCTATTTTGTATTTTATTTAGAGACAGGGTCTTACTGAGTTGCTTAGCTCTTCACCATTGCTAAGGCTGGCTTGGAACTTGAAATCCTCCTGTCTCAGCAGCTGCTTGTTAGTTTTTAGGTTTCATTTACCTCATCCTCACAGGTCTAGAAGACTCTGTAGTGTAGGATAGGCATTTTTTATTGCTCCCTCCCCCTCAAGAAAACAGGCCTTTGCTTATGAAAACTAGGCCATCTTGGAACACTCAAGGATTGTCTAAAAGGGAAGGATCCCCAGGTGTTGGACAAGGCACAAGTGGGAAAGGGTGTGGGGTTTCCCAAGATTTGTAGGTGTGTGGAGATATGTGGCTTTATCAAAGACATGTTTACTTTCAAATACTTATGGTTGGGAACTAGTTCTTGCCCCTGAGTGGCTTGCTAGAGATGGCCGTGTTGATGGAGGCATCATTGTGGAGACCTATGTGGAGAGTCCCGATGAAAGACTTCCAGCTCCAGCTTACCATGGTGAGAATGGAGACAACGATATTCAGATGGACCACAGGGCTTGGAAAATGTGCACTTCAGAAACAAACTGCCTTTTCTAGTTAGGATACATCCTCTGCTCAGCCATCTCCACACTCACATCACCTTTGAGAGGAAGAGTGGGCTCTTAAACATTACTGAGATGTAATTTCCTATGACGGGAGGTTGGAGGTCTAATTAGGCATGCTTAATGATTTTTTTAAAATAAAGAAATCTAACCAGGTCTGAGGGATGAAGAGCTACTCTTATTTGTTTCTGAAGCTTATGGCACAATAAACAGAATCCAGACATTATTTGCTATTTTTCATTGGTGATAGTGGTAATGAACTGGTTGTTTTCAGAACAGCACTGGAAATGGATTTTGAGAGAATGTAACTGAAATGAGGGCTATGGCTTGAGTGAATGTGAGAACAGCTGGAGAACACGTGGTCCTCTCCTCTTCCAGGAGCCATCAAAGGCAATGGGGGGGGGGGGCAGAGGCATTCCAGATAGTTCCACCCTTGCTTCCTATATCTCCCAACATCAGATCAAAGTGGGCAGCTCTTAGGCAATGATGAGCATGGGGAGGGTCAACCAAACACCTTGCCACTCATAGATCAGGAGTAGAGGCTCCATGGCCCAGGTGACTCCTATCCAGTCACTTCAGATTTATAGAACAATTTGGGACACAGTGAACTTTTCATCCTTATACATTTTAGTGAAAATATAAACTACTTAACCTTTCTTGAGGGCAGATCTACTGATGTCTGTAAATTACCTCCAAATGTTCATGTTGTCCCTCTCCTCATTGAATTTCTGGTATACCAACATGAATTAATCACAATCTTGGCTTATCATGTGCACATGGTCTGCATCTGTTTGTTTGCATGCTTATTTGTTTTTTAATAAATTCTTAGAATGTACCACCCAAAACAAATGCTCAGATCTTGATGATAACTGACATCTGTCCATAAGCTTTCTACATTTCATCCCTCTGCTTCCCTCCTGAGTTGAGCTAAATCTTATTATATTCCTCACTCCATGCTTTCCATTTTATGTAAGACAGAAAATATATAAAACTAATAAAATACCAAATGATATTTGATAAAAACAGTGATAGGAAAGAGTAAATTATGTTTGTAATATAATAGCATTTTCTAACCATTTCATAGATTAACAATAAGCAAGTCGGATACTATCAATTGTCAGAGTTGCTGTAAATGCATGACCTCTGGAAGATAAGTAGCAAACTTTTCCAGGACTAGAAAGTTAATTCCTTATCAGAGGAGAATCATTTACCTGAGCAGTTTGAGTAAATCTGCTTCAGTGATCACAAATGAGGCATATGGAGCCTGTCTGTGGCTGAACCACAACAGAGTGAGCCCCAATATGACTCTAAGAGGAGTCTCTTTGTTGGCCAATCTGTAAATGGAGAAAGGCCTTTGTTTAGGAGAAGCTGAATATCAGGGATTTTCTATGTGGTCTTTGCAGTTATAAAGCCTAAGGTATGGCCTATTTCTGAACCGAAACAAACATTAGAAGATCAGACTTCCACCTCCTGTAGCTGACTAACTGTATAACACCTTTGAGGTAATGATATGATCCAACAGCAGTTGGAAGCCTCTGCACCCATACAGGCCCTTCAAGCCCCTGAAGACATGGTAGCACCTTCTGTGGTGATGGAACTCTATTCCATAGAGTTCAGAGAGTGCTTTGGCTGCCGACATGTAAAAATCACAGACTTCACATTATGGTGGTGGTAAGAATCAAAGAAGTCATGGTTCCCAAAACTTTTCAGGAATTCAGTTTTACACTCTTCAGTGGCTAAAGACAAGGGTTAAACAAAAATGCTCAGGCACATAGCTCCAGGGATGGTAGCTTGACCACACCTGCCCAATGGTAGCCACTATTTATCATTCACTCCCTACAGGTTAGACCCTATATGATTTGAGCACATAATGTATTTCCATGTGTTTTACGTAATTATTAACTCTCTAAGGTAAGATATTACCATTACCATTTTACAGATGATAAAATGCATCTCAGGAAATTAGGTAACTTTCCTAAATCCATAAAGTTAGTAAGGTAATTTGATCTCAAGAACATCTGAATCCAACCCTGGACTCTCATTCACTACCATTTTGACTCTTCTTTTTTTCTTAAATGGAAAACATATCTATAGCAAAACCATTTTGTTCTAAGAGCCTCTAAAACTATCCAGACAGGAAGATACCAGTCAATTATGTAACCAAATAAATGGTGCCTCCTTAATAGTTGGTTGGACAAATGACTACCTGGATCCCCCAAAGAGCGTATTATTACACTTAAAGCACATTATTACACCTAAGAACATGGGCTAATAAGAAGTTCTATTGAAGCCTACAGTCTTTTCTTCAAAGGAACTCCTAATCTGATGCCAGGAATCTGACAGGACCTTGAACCACAGGCATAATGTGTTATTTAACAGAACCCTCATCAATTGGCCAAGAGTGAGGAGTATTGTGTTTTTTTTTTATCAACTGCAGTGATGAAACTCAGTCTCCAAAAGAGTCATAAAGGGATATGATGTGTGACCTTCGTGCCCCTTTCTTACCAGTTTGACCCCACCAAGGAGAACTGGCCTTAGCATTTCCGATCCACAGTCCTGCAATGCTTCCCTCTGCTGTGTTCCTGCTGAGTGCCTTCCCATAAGTCATCTTTTTACTCTTTAAAGTATCCCTGTGTATAGGTTCAGCCATTCTAAGTTTCCTGCCTCACTTCAGACTCTTCACAGAGAAAGACAGATAGATGGGAGAAGTAAACAAGAGAAGAGAAAAGCTAGAGGGTCCTTCGAAGAGTCTTCTTTTCTTTTAGGGAGCATTCAATTAATGCCATTTAAAATAATATTGGCTTGTTCTTTCTCATCCTGGCCTTCTCTGCCTTTGGAGGATGAAGGTTTTAACATTAAAGAACAGGACTGCATTCACAAGTTCCAGACTCTAATTCTGATCTGGATTGAGTCTATCACTATGCCAATTTTAGTTGGCTGTCACAGGGGGATAACTGGCACATCTACCCCTATGGCATTCCTAAAAGATAGAATAACCTCTATCCAAAATAACACATTGAAATGACATTGACAAGAAAGTCATCTAATAGTTTTCTACACTTGATAGTTCCTGTGCCTGGGTTCCTTTCTCTTATTTTAAAAGCATATTTAGTTTGAAAAGTCCTACCAATTCCCTTTTGGAAAATTGTGACCCTCCTGGGTTAGGATGCATGAGGCGATCACCTTGGTTAAAGTGAAGAGCTTGTTTTGTGATCAGAAGCCTTGATCCATTTCCCACTCATAGCCCCTTCCAGTCTTTGCCAGATCAGATGATTTCTTACCATCTATTCCTAGTATGTTTACTGAAAAAAAAATTATTGATTTATTCTCAAAAATTTATTTGGGGGGCTTAAAAAAGTCTATATTTGAAAACTGTAGAAAAGGGTTATTTGGTACAGCTTCACTTTGGGATTCTATTTTAGAGAAATATATAATTGGGTTGGATCCATCCTAGAATAGCCTGGGGGGCTGCCAGTGACTGAATGTTTGTGTGGTCCTTTCTTCCCATCTGTGGCTATGGAATGCCAGAGGCCAGTATCTTCCTTGAAGTGTTGTGCACCTGAAGGAAAGATGCAGGGCTGGAAGCCCAGAGAAGAGAGGAGAGAGAGACTGTGGAGTTATCCAGTGCTACCAGCCATGGCAATGGAAATGAATAGAAATAAACTGAGCACTCAGATTCCAACTTAAAAGTGTTCTTATCTGAGGCAGGTGTGAGGCCACTACCAACCACCCAGGAAGGCCAGGAAAATAGTCTACAGATGACAGAGTGGAAGGACCCCTCATTTTCAGCATTTGAAACTCAAGCGAAGGACAGCATACAAAAAGAAAAAGGAATCTCTTACTTATAAAACAATCTGCTCTGTAAAGAAATTCTGATCACATAGCATGCTACAGAACATACAGTAAGTCTCCCAAATGGTGAATTAAGCTTTTTTAAACAGGGAATACATTCCCATTTGGTTTCCTGAAGTCATGAGTATCAGAACTGTAAGCTAGAGTTTCTTAAATTATCTATGGTGTATCTACAGGCTAAGTGGACTATTTACACATCATATGAAACTAGTTGAAAACAGGAGAAGCAGGATATTCCTGAGGAAGGAGAGAAGCACCTTTGTTCCAAAGCATGACACCTTGATGGATCATGTCCTTATTTTTCTCGTGTTGATTCACTTCAGTCCATCAATTCCTTAAATACTTTACTCACAAAGAATGCTCCAGAATTGAGAAAAAGTTGCTATGGTTCTGAAAGAGACTTGCTGGCCTTTGCAAGACTTAGTCTGCTATGACGTAAACCATGGTTTAACCCTCTCCATATCCAAACAGTCCTTTGAAAGATTTATTTATTTTTGCTTTGAGGCAGTATCTGCAGCATTTGCATGGTGATCTGTGAAAAGATGGTATTAGCTTTACATTTTTAAAAATTGTATTCAGTGCAATGAATAAGTCTAGTGATCTAAGGTTAATAATGTAGTATTGTACACTGGAATTTAGTAGGGAGGGTAGATTTTAGGTGCTCCCCCCACATACACACATAACAAGTAAGACAATGAATTTGACTATTGTAATCATTTAACTTATGTATGTATATATCAAAATATCATGTTGCACACTTTAAATATATAATACAATTGTACACAATTTTGTTACTATTTATTGTGAATCCTATTTTTTTTACACTATAAATCAAAGGTCATTATTCTGTTGGCATCTTTTTTCTAGGCCCAAGAAGAATTTTTTCTTTTTCTACTGGGAATTGAACATGCTAGGCAAAAGCTCTATTGCTGATCTAAGCCCTTATCCCTTTTTTGTTTTATTTTTTATTCTAATTTGTTATATATGACAGCAGAATGCATTACTATTGATATTATACATATAGAGCACAATTTTTCTTATCTCTGATTGTACACAAAGTAGAGTCACACCATTTGTGTCTTCATACATGTACTTAGGGTAATGATGTCCATCTCATTCCACCATCTTTCTGACCCCTTGCCTCCTTGCCCTTTTTATTTTGAGACTAGAACTTGCTATCCTCCAGCCTTAGCCTCCTGAGTAGCTGGGATTTTAAGTGTGTGTCACTGTGTCCAGCCATTGTCCAGAAACTTCCTATCTTTGCTTCCCTCCATTTCTGAGAGAATTCACTAGGGAGAACTTTAGTGAGCACAGAGGCCTGGCTTGACTTGGGCAGGTCTTTGATATAGGAAAGGATTTATCGAGTATTAGCTACTTAATGTAGGGTAATGGTTCTTAGGGTTCGACCCCTGTACCAGCAGTATCAGTAACATCAGGAAACAGGCTAAACATGCAAATTCTTAAGCCCTGCCTCAGACTTATATGAATTATAAATTGGGGTGCAGTCTCCATGCTCTGTTTTAACAAACCCTCCAGACCCTGTTCCAGGAATATTTTCTCTCTCTTGGGCTGCTGCATACCTGGAGATGTGTTTTTCTTTGAAATATAGTAGCAGGAGAAACAATCACATGTGTCGGGGCCCTCTTGAAATGCTATGTAATGACAGCTTCTGTATTTTCCCTATCTTTCTTCTTTATCAGGTTCTATGAGGTTTTTCTTAAAGAAACAAAATCTGGAGTTTTACAATGTGGAAATCTGAGGGCTTTGTACTCTAAAAAACACAATATGAGAATCCTTTCCTGTTTACAGGCTCTAAGAGACAGATCACATAACTACCTCCACAGAGGAAAACTTTAGATAACAAATAATCTGTTTCCCAGCCATCACTGGTAGCAGAGAATCAGTGAACTTTATCATTACAATCACAGACCAAAACATGCTTACTCCTCAAAGATATAGATTACTCCTCAAAGATACAGATGTGTCTTTGGATCATCCTCTCAAACAAAAAGTGTCTTTATTGGGCACGTTACTGAAGCACAGAAAAGGTATCTCTTTGGGTTTTATTTATATCATTCTGGGACATCTTAGATGAGTCAGCCACCATGGGAAAATGTCCACATAAGGTAATGGGCAGAAAAACTTGGGGGATATTGTTCATGTTTTATTTGGTTGGGGGCTCCAGAGGCTTCTCTAGTTTTATACAGGGAATTGTAAGTGAGCCTCTGCCTTAAACCTAGATGACATTGCTAAGCATATTCTTATATAGCTACTGGTTAACCCTAATAGAGAGGGTATGGTGGGCCAGCCTTCTTTCTGATTTATAAGCATGTGCAATGTATAGAGCTGGAAAGATCCTTAGGTATTATCTTGACCCTTGGTCTGAGACTTGGACAGAATGCATCTGTCTCTGATACTATGGCAGTTAGAGTCATCCAACACAATTATCACATGGTAGCCTAATTGTTGGTCTACTGTGCTGTCATTACTTTTAAATGGTGAGATCTTTGAAAGTTCAGACTTCATTTTAATCTCTGGTACCCTGCATAGTACATGATGCAGAACAAGTTCTTACATTTTTTTAAATGAATGTTGACTGTAAGAGCCTCGGATTTAACCTCAGGTTATTGATTTCAGAGGCTCTCAATAAGATAAGGCATTAAAATGAACAAGGTTTATGAAAGTAGGCATTTGAGTTTCTATTGGGAAACCTGATGATTTAGATTATCCCACCTATTTATTAAACAGAATTATAGTGTCTTTGGTTTTGATGGGACCCTTCAGTCATCTA
This sequence comes from Marmota flaviventris, assembly GCF_047511675.1. Taxonomy (NCBI): domain Eukaryota; kingdom Metazoa; phylum Chordata; class Mammalia; order Rodentia; family Sciuridae; genus Marmota; species Marmota flaviventris. The sequence goes on from NC_092505.1 coordinate 66,331,398, forward strand.
TTAATAATATTTTAGTTCAACTCTCTCATTTCAGAATGACGAATTGTAGCCCAGGAAAGATAAGTGGTTTGCCTAAGGTTCTGCATTCTGCTGGGGGATAGGGACTGGGCTAGAACAACAGTCTCCTGGTTAGTGTTTCTTTCCCTGTATTGATACTCCTACCTTAAGTTTTTTAAAAGAATTCAGACCCAAAACTTTGAAAGAAATAAGGGTTATTTATTAGTTAATTTTTACTCCAGACAGATCCAATTACCAGTAGTGAAAATGTCAACACGTTGTTTTTGAATAGATCCCATTAATATAACAGTCATCTCTTCAAAAATGACATAACCATTGCTTTATATATTTTTTAATCAACCATGGAAATCTAGAATTACAGAATGAATCCGGTACTCCTCCATGGCAATTCTTCCTAAATCTGAATACGATTTTCACATCAACATAAGTCTCTTCTCCAAGCAAAACATTCCTTGAATTGGTTATCAAAAGGCATGCTTTCTAGAACCATAACTATCCTGGTTGCCTTTCTCTGATAATCCTGCAACTTATCAGTGACCTAACTTGATTTTAGGTGTGGTCTAACAAAGAGAGAATATAGTAATAATATGGGGGTTTTGTTAAGGAAGCTTAAAATTATATCAATTTGTTTGCTTGTAGTTTTGAAATCAGTATTTCTGATTGTGATTTAGGTGACTTTAAACTTCTAGGTATTTGGACTGGGGACATAGCTCAGAGGTAAAACAAATGCCCCATATGTGCCAGGCCTTGGTTCCAATTCCCAGCACCAAAAACAAAAGATCATTAGATCTTTATTTTTGAGGCAGGACAAGAAAAAATTTCTGTCATTTAATATTCATAAATCAATTTCAGGTGGCTTAAAAGTGTGTGAAAAGAAAATTAAAAAATACTGGAGAAAAATATCAGTTTTGTTTAGAGATTCAAGAAGCTATTCTGAGCATGACCTCTAAGACATATGTCAAATAGGACAGACTGCTAAATTTTACTAATAAAAATTTAAATCTTCAATATGGAAAAAATAAAGAATGTTGAAAAGTAAGAAGAAAACAGAGGAATACATTTGCAAAATATATGATAGAGATTAACAGATTAACATCTCAAGAGCCCTTGAAAATAGACTAAAATAAATAATATCAGTAGAGAAATGGACAAAGAACATGAACAGGTGAGTCACAAATGAGGAGATAAGATGGTTCACAAATATATGATGAAAAGTACTAACACACTAGCCCCAAAGGTGCCTCCAAATCAGACTGGTAAAAATGAAAATAATTACCAATATCTTACATACACAGTATCTGAAAATCAAGCTTTCTCACAGTACCTGAGAGGACTATACATTTATTTGTTTTGCTTGTTTTGATATGTATGATAAAAGCTTAAGAAAATAATAAATTTAGTTCTCCAAATGTCACTGTTTTTAACTTCCCCTCAGGGAAATATTACAGATATACACAGTGTTATTGCAGCACAATTGTAATATTAAAAAAAGGAAAAATAAAATTCTCACAATAGGGAATTAGTTGGTAATGTGCAACATGTCCAAAATATGGACATTATTATTTTTCAGTTATAAAATTGATGTTGTAGAAATACATTCACTTCGTAATATAATGAAATGAACCTATATGCTAAAAATACATGATGTTTTTTTTTTTAAAAAATATATATAATACATATGTACTAAAAATCTTGGAAATGCTAGTTTTATCACTCAAAGTCATTTAGGCTATGCTGCAGTAATAAATAATCCCCAAATGTCAATGATTTGATACCATATTGCTCATACTATTTACTGATACAGGTAATGAAAGAGGGTCTTTTCCCATTATTCCTGGAGACACAGACATATGGAAGCTCCAGAAGCTGCCATGACCACTGAAGTAAAAAGGGTGGGGCAACTTTCACACAAGGCATGACACTTGTGGTATTTTGTTGTTCAAAGAAAATCAAAAGATCATGTCTCACTTCAAAGGGAGCAAGAAGTGTGATCTTCCATGAGCTCAGAAGGACTGCATTTTTGCACAGCCCTAATGACTACCACATTCACCGTTGTTTTCTTCTATTTGTTTGTTTGTATTTTCTGATCTTTCTAAATCAACATGTATAAAATTTGATTAAGAAAGATTACTGTTAGGACAGATGTCCTTAATCATGTGGAGATTATATTTTTAGTGCCTGTTAAAATATTTCTCAATCCTGATCTTGATTCTATTAACCAACATATTTTCCCTCCCAGTTTGGTGCTTTTGGCAGTTTTTTAAAATGTTATTTAAATCATCATCAACATGACGCCAGGCAGGGTGAGCATTCCAACATGCCAGGGAGACTATTCCTACCAAAGGACATAGATTCAACAACAATTACTTTTAATATGTTCATCAGGTTGAGTCTGAATTCATCCAACTATATTTTCATACAGTCTTCAGTTTCTCATTTGAATCTTAATGATAACAAACCTGTGAAGACTCTTGCTAAAACTGAATCTCTTTGGTATTCATCTGATGCAGTATAATAAGTTTGGCATCACTTGATCTCCTTTGGATCAAGATAAGATTTTCTGGCCCAAATGCTTATGAATTGACTATTAATATTCAATTTTATACTTTTGCAAGTGTTTGATGGCAAACTTATCAATCTCTAAGTCAGAAGGGTTCTGGAGTACATTTATATTTATTCATGTTTCTCTCCCTGGGTGTTCCCTGATAGATCTGTAAATTTGTTCTAAATAATCTGCATCTGGAGACTTAAATACACTTAGAGATATTTTTATCTCTTTACCTTGTTCATGTTTCTGTTTCTTCCTAGCAATGTTTGTACAATTCTTTCAAAGAACTTGTCACTACTAAAAAATAAAAAAAAAAAAACAAAAATTCTAGGCCCAACTGGATATTTTAGATTGTCAATTGAGGCTATGTATTTCAGAAAAGAGTGATAAGCAAAGGTAACCAAGAGTTGGCTCTTCTACCATCGCCCAATTTCAGAACAAGATTTTCTCATGACCTTGTTGCTGAAGCCACAGATCTCAGAACTCCCTGAAGTACAGTTTCTAGAAATAAACATGTAAAGCAAGAATTTTTTAAAATGTGAAGCACAGAGAGTTTTGGAATTTTATAAAGTGCTGTCCTAGAATAGCAACTTGGAACAGAGGAGAAGAAAGAAGACAGGAACAAAAAAGAAAACAAAAACCAAAAGACTGAAAGTAAGACAAAATTATATATAAAATAAGATCAGTATTTAAAGACTAATTCAAACTATACAATAGCATGCAAATACCTATATAGAAACTCGTAAATATATATATATATATATATATATATATATATATATATATATATATATATATATATCAACATTTCAAAACTTTTGTCCTCTAAAATAGCCTGAGAACAAAACCAAAGCTCTATTTATCACTTCATATGTGCTAAGCACATGTTCAAAATGGTAGGAATGTAGAGAGTGTTGTTGCCCTCATGGAATTTACCACTGAGCAGAAAGAGGATTCCTAAGCAGGAAGAGAAGTCTGTTTAGTACCCTCCTGGGATCAGTTTTTGATACTACAGAAATAAGCTCTGGGAGGAGTCTTACCTAGTTTCAAGGAGAGCAGGGACTAAAACAGAAAAGATGTGCAAGAAGATGCCAGGCTGAAGAGGAAGATGGAGAGTGTTCCAGACTGGGGGAAGAGTAAGAATAAAAACTTAAGAAGTCATTTAGCTATAAATGCACAAGCTTGAGCTCTTGAACTCAGAGTCATCAACATTTGGCGGGGTGGGGGGGGGAGGGCGCATTTATGACAGGCATGCAGCCTCTCTCATTTTTCTAATTCTCACTTTACATTTTGCAATTGAGGAAACAGAGCCACAAGGCAAGCTCACGGTTTGGCATATTTGCCAGGAACCTAGTGTCATTTCCAAGCCTGATTGTTTAACTCAGAATGGAAGGTTTCATACATAACTTAGGTCATTTTCAGTAAAAACCTGAGCATTTGCTACCAACTGTAAGGATAGTCATTGCCCATTTCTTAGTGCTATAACTATTTTTTGCCATTTGGATGCAAATAATGAAGTTTAGCTTTGCAGTTGCTCTTTCACTTTCATATCCTGTCTCCATATTTTGATTCTGGCCTTGGATCCTGTCCTATTCCTGAGAGACTAAATGAATAAACAGAGTTTTTGGCTGAGGGAGATAGAACTAAGTCATTCTTTCCTTGCTTGATAAAATTTAAAATAGGTTGCAATGCTGGCTCTTTGTTGAGGAAGTTTAGTGCTAGAAGCAATACTGCCATTGCATGTGGAGGCCATCATCAAAGGAAACTGCATTTCATCTGCACTGAAAGGAGGGTTGGGAGGCTTGAGAAAAGCCTGCAAAGTTCTCTGGATTCTTTTCTAGACTGAAAACACTTCCCCTCCCAAACTATACTTACTGTGCTTAAGAATTTGAGAGTTGACCGTGTGGGGAGAAAGGAATGCATCTGCATAGCAGAAGGCAGAAAAAAAAATTCTTGTTTTTAAATTGAATCATACTTAGAAAACTGATGGTCACGTCTAGCATGTACATGAGCCTGATCCTTTTTTGTGCATATCCACAAATGAGAGATTCATCTGTGACTTGATACAAATATTTGAACAGCAGAAGACAGGATTCTAGAGGAAAAAGGCTCTTGTGATGAAGTTTTTATTATTGCAGAGGTGTGGATAAAACTCCCCAAATTAAGTTTTGGTACTGAGGCAAAATATGAATATTCCAAGTTTCCTGGCAATTTTGCCTCAAGAGGGCTCTTGATAAAGAATTTACTAGAGAAATTGGGGAAAAGAAAAAGGGGAAGAAGATAAGATTATTATGTGGATTAGTATTATGGGAAAGCATTTTCTTAGGAGTAGACAAATAGGTTTGGGAGCAGTTTCAGGATTTAAGGAAAGCTGGTAGAGAAAGGCAAGGAAATTTTAAAGAAGTGATTACAGTAGTCAATAGATCCCCTTCGTAGTTCTTCAGAAACAAGTAAAGAAATTACAATATCTTTGAAATATCTTTGGCAGTTAGATTTTTCTTAATTGTGATATCACTCTGCCACTGGGCTGTAAAGATGTCAGCTTGAATCAGAAAAGCTGCAAAATTACTTCTAAGCAAATTCCAAACATTCTGATGTTGCCTGAGATAATACTAATAAAAAGATTCTAGGTAACTACAGAAATATAAAGGATGATAATCACTCATTCAGTGATTGAATACTTACTAGGCATCTACCACATGTGTAACTCTGTACTTGACCCAAGGGGGAAAACAAGGTTTTGTGGTCAACTTGTGAAGGGTCAACTTGTGAAGACATGTAAAAAACCTTTAATTAACACCCAATGAACTTACCCATGTGTCAAAACACCTATCAAGATCTGGTTCAAGACTCCAGATACAACACCCAATGAACTTACCCATGTGTCAAAACACCTATCAAGATCTGGTACAAGACTCCATCTCTTCTGATTCTGATGCTAAGGATGGATTTGGGTCCATGTGCCTGGTCTTCAAACCAGCAAGTGTGCCATAGCCCATCACAATTTCACTGGAAGACTCTCTAGATAACACATGCTAGAGTTCTGAAAGTACTTTCCCATTAGTAGTACGGCACTCTTCAACATGATCCTGAGATGCTATACCTCAGCCTTTCTATTAATGTGCAGTATGAAGCCCATACCTGAGAATTCACTGTGACAAATATCCGACTTATAAATAAACATTTTGGCCCACGTTTTGTGAACTAGATTCGTATCTGAACCTCTGACTCTGTTCCTCCTATAGAGTCCGCAGAAGGGGTGGGGTGATAAATAGCCAGGTGTCAAGTTTCATGGCTCCGTCTCTTGTTGGCTACAGCTAATACTTACCCTAAGTATTCCTATATTCAGGATGGCCAGAAGCCTGTGTAGTTAAGGCAATAAAAAAATCTTAGGAATATATATTTTGGAAACCTGTACATGAGTCTGATCTTTTTGTGCATATCCACAATATACTATTTGTTGTAGATAAATAACCATTGAAAACTGAAGCTGAAATGTTATAGAACAGTGGTTCTCAAAGTGTGGTCTTTGGGCCAGCAGCATCAGCATCACCTAGAAACTTGTTAATGTTTCCCCTGGCCGACTGAATCAGAAATTCTGAAGGTAGGGCCCGGCAGTCTGAGTTTTCTATACTACACAGGTGCTAAAATTTTTAGATCCACTAATGTAAATGTAGCAAAAAGAGGTCGTGTGAATGGCCTACTGGACCACATAGGTGCTAAAGTTTGTCATTAAATTTGTAGGTAGAGGATAATAAATCAGATTACAGAAGAGAACTGAGGAAATTCCAGTTCTCCCCATAGATTCCTCAGTTTCAGTTTCTATTCAGGTATGTCCACATGACAACTGCCATGTTTTCTTTAGGGATTCAGAATTGATCTTGGTTTCTTGGGACTGAATTGTCCTGACTTGGGCCCTGGGTAGTAAGAGGAGTTGTTCTGTGCAGGGTACTCCAAGGCTGTGGGACCCAGAATGGGGCCTGAAGAACATTTCCCCTGAGAGCATGAGTTGCCTATCATATTAACTGAAACTAAGGTCAAGTTCAGTGTTCTAGGAAGGGTAGTTACAGCCCCAAAGCTGAAATCCATAATTTTTTGTAATCCTTATTACAGCGAAATGAGGTGGATCTATAATGGTATCTATATTCGTTTCCTATTGTTCTTGTAACAAAATACTACAAACTGGTTGGCTCAAACAACAGTAATTTAATTTCTCACAGTTCTGGAGGCTGGAATCTGCAGTAGGCATTGGCTAAGTTGGCTTCTTCTGTGAACTGTGAGGGAAGGATCTATCCTGTACTTTTCTCCTCATTTAATAGCTGGTCATCTGCACGTTCACAGTATCTGTGCCTGTGTCCAAATTTCCCTATTTTATAAGGACATCAATCATAGTGGATTAGGCTCACCAAAATGACCTCATTTTAACTTGATGACCTTTTTGAAGATGTTACTTCCCCAATAAGGTTCCATTCTGATGTTCTGGGATTAGAACTTTAAAAGAAATTTCGGGGGACCCATTTCAACCTGTAACAATATACCTATTTTCAAAATTCAATCACAGAGGTTATCTGACTGCCTCAAGCCAGTAGATTGATTATGTGGTGGGACACAAATCCAGAGCTCTGTGCGAAAATCTGTGGACTCCTGTGCTTATAAGCCTTTATCTGCTGGGGCTTGTTAAGTGGACTTGCTAGAAGCCAGTCCAAATTTAGCAGGAGGAAGGGAGGGCAGTGATGGAGAAGAACATATAACTTCTATAGTGGGATAAAACACATGTTTCCTATCTAAAGCTAGTTGAAAGATTTAGCACCCACAGTCTTTGCCCATTAGAATGGTGCCACATATTTATTGCTTTGAAGTGGGATCAGATGAAATTCAGCACACATGATAGGACTGCTAATTCTTTTCCATTGTGTTCAACAGATGGCATCAAACAACAAGTTGAGAATAGGATGCATACAGGGTCACCACAAGCTAGCATCTTTTGGAAGAAAAAATGTGGTACATATTGAAGGAAATCACAAAAAGATGAACAGAGAATGAAAGAGCTGCTTCTAGGAATCTGGAACCAAAGTGTCTTCATCCTTTTTGTTCTTCAAAATATTCACATTTTAGAGAGAACCGATCTGATTTACAATACTGCACTAAATGCCCCTTTGTTAGAAAACAAACAAGGCAAATACCATAACTTCTGAGCCTCAATTTTAAAGCTGCACATTAACTTCAGATTGTGTTCTGCATACTTTGTGTTGTTGCCTAAGATAGAAAAAAAAAGAAGAAAGGAAAGAAAGAAAATATGATCCTTATTTAGGAAATCATTTTTAATTTTAAAAATTACTTTCTATTACTGTCATATACAAGATAGACACCCTTTTTTACAGTTTGAAAGGGGAAATAAAAGATGTTTTTTCCGGGCCCTTGAGAGGATGATCTGGTCCCCAGTTACCTTTTTCTAGCAAGAACTGCTTTGCTACTTTTTTCATAGAGAACTCATTCTCATAGAACTTCCTATAGCAGAGATTCTTCCAGCTTTCCAAAGTCCTCAGGGCCTCTTGTGACATGCCATGTGACAGGCTCTCAGCCTGCCTTTTTGGCTCTTTTTTATTCTATTTGGTTCCTTAACCTTTGACTCTTAGCCTACCCTTTCCAAATTTTCTTAGCAATGTACTTTAATATCTTTAGCCTAAGCATCCTTCAACAGAATGTATTTCTATCTTCTGTACCTAAGAAAAATGAGCAAAGAATAGGCATAATAAGCTTTAGAGCCTATTGCCAAATCTAAATAAACTATACATTATTATTATTTTTTCAACTATACATTATTAAACTACCTGGTGACTAAGAAAAGATAAAGGTTATACAACTTCAAGAGTGGATGGTAACTTCCTTGTATTCTTACATGGGCCTAGATTCTTTGAGTTCTATTTCTGAGCGTACAAAACATTGCAAATCCCTTTTTCAGACTTTGTGGTTTTCTAGGATAGGGTGCAGTTGATTTAATATTTTCACAGGGAAAGATTTGCTCTCAGTAAGCTGGACTTTCTGGGATGTGAAGGGAGATTCAAACTGGATCAACTTGGAGAGTGAGGCATCATTGTAGAAATGTACTTTCAGATAGTAAATTAATATTTGATTTGTAAAATAGATATAAAAGCCCCCAAACCATAAATATTTTGGAAATAAGTTACAAAAATAGAAAGGACATTTCTTATATTAAAATGTTACCTTTTAACATCTGTAAAGAGAGAGATTTTGATTTTGTATCTTTCCTCTTTTCCTATTCCCTTTCTTCCCTCCTAGTCTCACTTAACTGATAAAGGGACTTAAGGAGAGTTTCTATATTAAAGGAGAAATTTTTCCAGATCCATTTCCACTTCATGTCTAAAGGCAATTCCCCTACAGTTCCAAATGTGAATAAGACCTTTTCTTTCAGTGTACTTTTCGTAGCAGTTACCAGAGGCTCCCATTCCAGTTATTCATAACCAATGGGTGAAGAACTTGCTCTGTGTGGTCACACTATGCTTAAGAATCTCTTGCCTTTGGCATTGATGTGGGGAGCTCAATATCTCTGAAAAAGAGTTAAAAATATTCCAAAGCTTGCACCAGCATCTCTGAGAATACTTTGGGCTAATTTTATTAAGCAAAGCAATGAGGCATAATTAAAACTTATTTGAGAAATGAGAGCTCCTTTCCATAAACTCAGTGTCAATTTTGGACTCTCACTCATTTAGCAATAGGATAAAAATGGGTTCTCAAATGTGCAACTGTAATGTTGGAAAAAAACTTGCTAATTTATTTAGTATGGAAAAGCATATTTAAAATAATTATTCTGTAGGTCAAATTTAAATCCCACATTTCATTATCTCCAGTTTTATAATTATACTTCTTGATGACTCTCCTTATTACTTAACTTCCAGAATAAACTAGATTCCATGAACATGAATTGGATAATGTTTCAAAAATGTACAATTAGAAGAAGGTCTGGGAAGAGCTATGGGAATTGAATTAATTATTATCCAGTTATTTCCAAGTCCCTTTGTAAACATCCTTCCTACCAGCAGAGAACTCTGGGCCATATCAAATTCAGCATTGAACCCAAATCATCCACATTTAGTATCTTCCTATTGTTAGTTCCTGACTCACTAGATGCTCTAAACTATCATTTACATTCCCTTCCATATGATTTTCTTCCATGGTTACTCACCTTTTTAATCTATGGGGAAAACATCTCAACTAAATAGATTAGACTTGGTTCTTATGGCATGTTTTTAAGGGTGTGGACCAACTACACATCTAGCAAAATGATAGGCCAAGTCATTTCCCTTTCATCTTTCTGCTCCTTGGTTTCACCTTTAAATGATGAAAATGGTGGTGACGGTGGTAATGGTATCTACATCTAAAGTTGTTGGGAGGATGACATAAGATACTACAAAGTCTCCAGAACAGTACTCTTCAATAGTCAGTACTCAGTAATTCATAGCTATGATTTTTATCATCATTACTAGGAATTCTTATAATAAAATACTCTTTTTTCCATACCACACATAACACTATGGAATATAAATCTTTATTTGGTTTCTCTGTTTCTCCAACTCATTCCTTAAGGTGATATCTGATCCACTGAGGATCTTTTCAGGTTTCTCAGTCATCATGTTTGGTTTCTCATCAGCACAGAGGGATGCTGAACCGGGGAATGAAACCACACCCGAGCTGTGGAGCAGATAAAAGAGCTGGATCATGAAAATATTTCTTTTAGGGCTAGGTTTGGCAAACCCTCTGTTTAAATTAAAAACACCATGAATTTAGGGCCTAGTAAATTGACAGTGTTCTTTGAAATCAGAAGAAGTTAACATGACAAAGAATGTGCCGAGTTAGGGTACACACGTGACTGAAATTATTTCAAGTCAGCTTTATTTCAGCAGTTTTTTTTTTTCCCCTAAGAATAAAAACAGAAAAATGCCATGAAAACCATGCTGAGCCCCAAGTGGCGCCCTTTCCCAGGACCCTCCATTTCTTCTCACATTTCTCATCCTGGCACTTCTTTAGTCAGTACATCAAAAACCAGATGTGCCAAGACAGTTGGTGTGTGCATCCTCAGCATTTTGCTGGCTGATCTACATCCATTTCCAGGAAACAGGGTATTCATTAGCACCAGGATTTAGGATCAAATTTGTTTTTTTTTTTCTTCTTTCTGACTTTATTAATTTCCTCAACTATTAAGTCCTTCCTGAAGAGTCACTTCAGTGGAAGGGCAATTCTGCAGTCTAAAAGCAAGTTTGCAGAAATACTTGCATTTTTACAGCAGATTTTCCCACCCAGACCCTTCTCGCAGCCCTAGGAAGGAGACTCCTCTAAAAGACACCCCCACCCCATCACTTAACAGGAAAAGAAAGGGGAGGGAAGGTGTCAGCAATGAAGGGGCTCCCCCAGCACTGGCTTCTCTTCCCTGGAGTCCCTGTATACACAGAGCCGCAATATGAGAAGGGCTACATCCCATAATACTGCTAATATGTGATCTTAGACCTTGACTAAATGGAGAGGACACATTGGTGCTGAATATATATATAATATAAAATACACACACACACACACACACACACTAAATGCCATTTGCAAATTTCTTTCTAATTAGGTTAGTATAGCATAGCTGCTTCCTGGTACCTTCTGTCAGTGTAGAAGATGAGGGGTGGGAAGAGAATGCATAAACAGGTTTTCAATGCAAGAGGTGATATGGGAGGATACTACTCATTGGAGACATTAACAATAAACCTAAAGATCCAACCAGATCCAGTTTTGTATTGAACCATAGTAAATCTCAACAGTTGACTAAGAATGAACACAAGCCCTTGGCTTTCCAGATTGCTGATGGGTAAAGCATCTATGTTTATGTACTTAACCAATAAGAGTGTATTAAGCACATACTCAGGACTGCCACTCTCCCAGGCAAGGTATTTATAAAGACATAAATATGCTAAGCCACTGTTTGTTCCAAAGAAGATTCAGGTAAACAGATCCTAGTGATTCAATGGCAGGGATGAGAGGTGAAGTGCGGAAGGGAGCTTGTGTGTTTGGGGTTGCAGAAGCACACTTTGCCAGAGATATCAGGAGTCAGGGGAAGTTCAGTTATCTCTAAAGCTGCTGTGATTTTATAGGTCCTCAAGGGACCCCAATGTCCATGTGAAGATCTATATTGATGGTACCCTTGGATGTCCTCACATACTTTGGGATCATGCAGTATCTCTCATACTTTAATATGCATTGGAGGCAACTGGGAAACTTAAAAATGAGATTCATGAACCCCACTCTAAGAACTTCTGAGGATGTTGGTTTGGAGCACAGCCTGGGAAACCTCATTAATTTGAATGAACAAGGTTTCCAAGTGATTTTGAAAAAAAAAATGGTTCTCAGACTACCTTTTGGATAATGCAGTCAGAACCCTGAAATTCCTGCTTGCTTCTTTCACTTAAGAAGTGCTCTCTGACTTTTACAAATTCAACCTTTGCAAAATAATAATAATAATAATAATAATAATAATAATAATAAAGTAGTTACCTATATGTTTACAAAGGCTATTTATTTTCTGTGCTTAAATTCAGGAAAGATACGCTGGGAATCAGAAGTGTCTGATTTACATGTGAGTGGGAGTGGACGGAGAGGAGCTTTTGGCTTCAACTAAGAATCCTCACCTCTCTGTGGAGAAAATCCAAACTGCATTCCTCATACATTCCATCCTGCTCCAGGGGTGCAGGCCCTGCCAGTTGTTAACCTGTTGATATCCTGTGTCTTTCCTGAGACCCATAGACACACAGGATGTATGGGCAAGCCTTTTGAAAAGAGAAAGTGACCCTAGGAACTTTTACCAGGGTGTTTAAGCTGAGGAAAATGCTAGTGAAACCCAGACTTGAGAGTTTAGACTTCACTGGGTCCTGGCACAATTTGTTCAGCTAGGCAGGGCTAAGCTAGGCATTTCTGAGCTGAGAAAGCAGACAGTAGACAGAGCTTTAAAGAGCTCTCCAGATTTGGGATTACCTCAAGAAGAAACCTGTAGCCCTAGCCCTGTTTATGGCTGTTCCCTCACATAGGTTGGCTACTCTTCCTTCTTGCTCTTTCCCTTGCTCAGCCTTCAATTTTTTTTAAAAAATATAGTTTTTCTTTTCCTGTTAAAAATATAAAATTTAGGGGCTGGGGCTGTAGCTCAGTGGTAAAGTGCTTGCCTCGCATGTGTGAGGTACTGGGTTTGATCCTCAGTATCACATAAAAATAAATAAAGATACTGTGTGTTCATCTACGACTAAATAAATATAAAAAAGTATAAAAAATTAATTTATTTTAAAAGAAACCAGAAATATGAAAACAAGTACTTTTGAAACTGCAACTTGGAGAACTTTCCCCACATTAAATTGAAAAAAAAAAAAAACCTTTTCTCTGAACAGGGTTTCCTTTTGAATAATAAAAAAGATTATAGGTTCTGAGCCATTTTAAGCAAATTACTTGTCTTCAGTAATGTGAATGGATAGAAGTTCATAGTTCAAGTAAGAGAGAGGTAATAAATTTTCATAATGATTACAGCCTTCCATTTCAGTATAGCATTTATCATTTTTTGGCAGTGATGCAGGGCATTCCGTACCAAATTCAAAGGGTCATTTATCAAAATACAAAAAGTAAAAAAAAAAAAAAAAAAAAACATAAAAACCTAACAAGAAAAGAATTTGGACTTTATTATAAAATGACAGTTAATAATTATATTTGAAATATATGGCACTAAAATAGCTATGTCAAAGGTGACTATTTTAAGATTTGGAGATGCTTTTAAAGAAGATAATCTTTTCTGTTACTGGTTGAACTGTGTTCTCCCAAAGGATGTTGAAGTTCTAACCCCCAGTACTTGTGACTGTGACTGATCCTATTATTTGGGAATAGGATCATTGCAGATGATCAAGTTAAAATGAGGACAGGAGGGTGGTCCCTAATCCATTGCAACTGATGTCCTTATAAAAAGGGGGAATTTGGGCACAAGGCATTATGCATATAGGAAGAACAGCATGTGAAGAGGGGATGGTGGTGGTGATGGGTGATGCACTTACAAGTCAAGGGATGCCAAAATTCACCAGCAAACCCCCAGAAGCCAAAGAGAGAGGCATGGGACTGATTCTCCCTCAGACTAACCCTGTGGACACTTCAATCTTAAAATTCTAGCCTCTGGAAGTATATGACAATACATTTTTATTGTGTATGCCACCCAATTTATGGAACTTGACTACAGCAACCCTAGGAAACTAATACACTTACCTAGGCACAGCATCTTTTTTCTCAAAACCTGTGAATGCTGAGATGCCCCTTGTTTCACCAGAACTGACATCAATGAAAGGGACCACTGTGCCCTGGTGAGTGAAGAATCTTGGAGAGGAAGCCCAGGTGCCATGCACTTGTTGGGCTGCCTGTATTTTTTCACCCCTCTTTATAGCTGTGTCATCAACCTGGCTGTTTTATTGGGGGGGGTCCCTGATTTTGTACCAAACACTGTTCTGTTCTGAGGCACTCCTATCTGTAGATGGTCAGATCTTTGACCACTCGCTGGGACTAAGATTTTGACTCTTGCCTCCCTTTGCTCATCTTCTAAGATGGCATATTCTGGTAATATCTTGGGTGGATAAGTGAGATTTCCACCTTGGGTTTCTGGTTCCCTCTTTGATGTAACATTGTGATATTGGAGAAGTCATTTTCTCTGAATACCCATTATTTAAAAAGTCCAGTGATATCATAGTGTTCCTTCAATAACATGGTAAAGTGCTTTGTACACTACATAGCATTTTTCCAAGTGTGTTTCTATAGTTTTATAATCTGGTATATTGTGTGTATGTGTTTGTGTATGTGCACTAACTTAAACAAGAGAATCGTTTGGGGGGAAAAATAGCATGAAAATCACAGATTCTCAAAGAATAGCCACTTGACATTGGTGTTAAAAATAGTAACAAATAAATTATCCAGCTAAATTTGCAAAGTCTTACTAATTGGTGATCTCTAAGGAAGGGGACACACACACACACACACACACAAAATATATGATAAGCCCTTCTACCGAGATCTTAGGGATGACAAATGTTTCCCCAGGAAGAATTCCTACATCCCGAGGGAGCCTGATATCTGGAAAAATCCATTGATGATGTAATGAGAACCCTTCCCAGAGGAAGCACCTTCCACTCAGGGAAACGTGGGCCTCTGAAAGCAGCCAATGACTTCCAGCTGTGTGGCTCTGGCTGGTCTTTCTCATTACCTAAGTTTTCCACATATGATTTGAAGATCCTGGACTTTCTCTAAAATTCCACTATAAGAACACTTGAAAGCGAAGCCAATTTTGTAAAATTATATGAGAAGCTAAAAAAGTAAAGTAATTATAGTTCAACAATTGATTCTGCAGGTTAATATATTTATATTGTCTGAATAGCCTGAATACTTATGGCAATCACCATACAGATATGTCCTACCCAGCAAGGTTCTTAATCTCTGTCTAAACCATATGTGTTTCATCAATTTTCAGTCATCTGCCCAAATACTTACTGAACATGACAGCTCAAAAGCATACAGTTTAAAGATAGAAGCAAACACAGTGAGTTAAAAGAAAAAGTTTCTAAAGCTGTGGGTTATAGATGATATTGCACCATCCAGAGAGTGAAGAATTTTTTCAAGTGCACATTTCTTTAGATGTGCACCTTTCATCCTGGGAAACTTTGAAGAGGAGAAATTCCAATTCTTTAACATTCCTTCTTCCCTGAGGTTGAAAATTTTTAACACGTGACCATAACTTCAGTCCTATGCTCTGTTACTTAGGAATTGATTGACAAGACTCCAACAAATGCTTGATTTGGAGTTACAAGTTGTTCAGATTGGGAAAGACAGATGTTGAATATTTGTTTGACAGTGCCCTGTGAGATACAAAGAGTTTGTCTTTATAATCTCTGGAATGGTGGAAAATGGGGAGAGGATGGTGTCTGAAAGAGTTGCTGAGCAAGGGTTTGGACCCAAATGAAACTGTTTATTTGGGTTTTGGGATCTCTCCCAGGCCATTATTACCTAATATTTTGGAAAGGCTTCCCCTGTTCTCCTCACAGTTCTACTGCTTAGCAAGGGAACATGGAGGGGACAAATTTTCTCTTTCACATACTAAGCCTCATCCAAATACAAACATTTCTGGTATGGCACCGAGGTCACTTACATATTCAGCACAACTGAAGCCTGGAGGATGACTGATGAGTGCTGCCTCAGGTCATAAATAAAGTCCTGCTGAGTGTGGATCTCCAGGACCAATTTCCAGCTGGCAAGACTCACAGCCACGTGTCCGACCACGGGTCGGAGGTGAAAGGGAGGCAGCAGTTCACTAAAGGCATTGTTTTCATTGGCCCATAATGAAAGGCTCAAGAAACTGCCCATTGATGGCCAGAGGGCCCCAAGAGCCCTTGTGAATGTCTTCTTCAGGCACAGACAGAAGTGGGAGTGGGTTAAGTGGTATGCTGAAGCATTCCAGGCATGAATCCTGACATTGTGTCTGTGGACTGTGCGTAGGTCCAGCGAGGCAATGCTAAAGAAGCTGGCAAGGCAGAGGAAACTCGAAGAATGCGGGTGGCTCTGGGTGATGAGATTGCGCAGGGAGACATTTAAGTCCCAGGCAGTCACATGGAGGTTTATTCAGCCTGGGTGCATTCATGCAGCCATGCAGTCACTCCAATACTTATGGCAGGTTCAGAGGGTGTAGGTGAGGAACTGACGGGCTGGCTGATGCATACAACTCTCCAGATCTCCCCCGAACGCCATGATTCTTACTGATGATCATGTCTGAAGTTACCAGTAGTGGGCTGGGGCTAGTTCTGTGTGGACAAAAGGCATCCTCTAGGCCCTGGTTTAGCACCATAATTTGGATAGGCTTCCCCTGTCCTCCTCACAGTTCTACTGATTAGCAAGGGAACATGGAGAGGACAAATTTTCTGACCAGTGGCTCTCTTAAAACTTTTCTCCCCTACAGGCCTGTGAAAACACTACTGTGCTGTTTGCAGAGAATAATCTCCTGACTCTGATGTAAAAACATTTGTTGCAACTGTAGTTAGGTAAGCCAGCCACTGAATCCAGGATGATGAAACAGGATTTTGTGTTTAATCCCTTAGCTCCTCTCTGTGTATATCACCACTTCCTAATTCATGTTCATGCAGAAATTCTATTTTCTTCCTAGAATCCAGTTTCTGTCAAAATCACTGAAACTAAATTGGGTAGTTTGCCTTGATATTACTTGGGCTACTAATGGCTTCATTAGGCTCTTTCTAAAAGGGGAAAGTGCCCCACTTATTATATCTACTTTTACCTTTTCTTCATTTCCTTCTGGACAATCCCAATCAGGAAATCCGGATTAATTATCTTTCCACTCATTCTCTTCTTCCCAGGTTAGCTTGTAAATTTTGATTTTTTATCATGTCCTGATAATTTTTCCCAATTTCTACTTATTTCTCCTATACAACCCGATTCATATGTGACCTAATCAGGAACTTGAAAAATAAGCCTAAGTCATTACAAAAATTAACATATTCATAAAATATGTAGTAGGCCTATAAAAAATAATAAGGCTTGGGCTGGGGATATGGCTCAAGCGGTAGCGCGCTCGCTTGGCATGCGCGGGGCACTGGGTTGGATCCTTAGCACCACATAAAAATAAAATAAAGATGTTGTGTCCACCAAAAACTAAAAAATAAATATTAAAATCTCTCTCTCTCTCTCTCTCTCTCTCTCTTTAAAAATAATAGTAATAATAATAAGGCTAGGTGCAGGGGCACACGCCTATAATCCCAGTGGCTCGGGAGGCTGAGGCAGGAGGATGGTGAGTTCAAAGTCAGCCTTGGTAACGTGAAATGCTAAGCAACTCAGTGAGACCCTGTCTCTAAATAAAATACAACAAAGGCTGGGGATGTGGCTCAGCGGTTGAACGTACCTGAGTTCAATACCCAGTACCCACCCCACCCCACCAAAATAAAATGATACTTTAGGAAATAGAAGCTATAATAAATATAATAAAACATTTCTCATTACGAGTAAAACCAATGGCTTCCCACAATGGCTAAGGATAGAGCTGTTGAGATGGGGTCAATGACAATCATAATTTGTTGAGATTTCACCAAGCAGAGTTTTAAGTACTTCATATGATTTTCCTATTTAATTTCACAACAACTAAATGTATGATTCTTGATTATCATTCTAGTTTTCAGATAACAATAGCATATTTTGTCCTTTCAAACTAGGAAGTGGTAGTCTTATTGAAGCCTGGGTTTCAAGAAGGTTTTAAAACTTCTGTTCAAAATGAAAATGCTTTTTTCTAATTCTGTGCTATGTCACAAGTTATTGAATTTGCTAGTTTAGTGGCAACAATCTACAAGAGGTGTACTTAGTGGAATGTGGAAGAACTGCAGATGTTTATAGATGTCTTTTCATTGACATGAGGGGTCCAGGGCAGGAAATGGCGAGTACACAATGCTGAACTCAGCTTCCCTCTGTTTCTTATAAACATATCCTCGTGTGTGTCCAGAAGTGTCAAGTCCTGGAGAAAAGAACACCTTTGTAGACCTAAGGAAAGCCCTTGGACTTCTCTGTAAACACACTCCATAGCCAGACGCAGGGCTCTGAGGCCAGTTGTCATAGGGAGGTGAATATAGTAAGGTGATCATCTTAATTGATACAAGGCGAGAGATTCCTTTGCTCCAGTGCTCCTACTGGGCCTGATAACTCCTAACAGATAAGAATACCTATTCCCCTTAGCCTTCCAGTACTTGAAAGGATTCAGTAAAGTTTATCAAATAAATAAAACTCTTTTCCTAATTTATTTAGGCTGGAATATTCCACATTTGGTAAACACTTTTAGACCAAGTGTTAAATTGCAGTCTTTAAAGTTCTACAAATCTTCTGAAATCACACACAAATGTTTCTGTGTACATGTGGGAGTTTTGGTGAGGTCCTTAGCTTTCATCATATTCTCAAGAAGTTTCTCAAACCAGATTGTTTAAGAATCACTGCTTCATGATTTACAAAGAGGTTACACTTCATTATTTTGTTTGACCTTACACCAAATGCTGAGAAAGCTATTATAATGATCCTTAGTTTGCAGAAGATGGCAACAAGACTGAGAAGGATGGCAGTGTTCTGACTCCAGACTTCTGTTCTTCCTATATTTGCATGGTGTGTGCACACACACAAGCACATATGTCAGTGGGCATATGTGCACATGTATGTTTGTGTAGAGGAAGAACTGGTAACAATCAAAGGTTAATGTGGATTCTACATAATTGACTCTAGGGTGACTTTTTTTCCCCTCCTGAAGTTTAGAGAATGGGACAATTGCTTCCTATCCACTTAGCTTCAGTTCTCAGAAAGCTGCAGAATGTGGGCTAATTCTTCCTTCACTTGAAGTTCTGATACCTCCATAGATTGTCTAACTATGAAAGAAGATACATCCCCATTTGCTTTTGAGCCTTAGCATCTATGTAATGGGGTTAAAATACCATTTACTCTGTCCTACACATACTTTTTTCTGCCTTTTTAAAGGCACCTAAAAACATAACTGACTTCTGAATCCATCATCTCTTCTGGATGCTTTGTTCTACTTGACGACTGAGACTCATTTTCTCTTCTGAAAACTGAGTACTTCAGAACAGAATAATTTTATGGATGCCTTTTTTTTTTTATCTCTAAAGTACTCTTTCTATGATACTGTTGTGAAAGAAGCCAATGGGGCAGGGGAAAGAGAAAGTATAAAAGCAAAGAGAACAGCGAGTTGTCAGCTTTTCATTGCTGTGACCAAATGCCTGACAAGAATAACATAGAGGGGAGAAAATTTATATTCGTTCATGGTTTCAGAGGTTCAATCCATGTTGGCTGAGTCTATTGCACTGGGCCCAAGGTGAGGCAGAATGTTGTGGCAGAAGGACATGGTGGAGGGGTACTACTCCATTCAATGTGGCTAGGAAGGCTGGGCGGGGGTGGGGTGGGGCGGCGCACACCTCTAGTGACCTGTCTCCTCTAACCACACCCCACTTGCCTGTGGTTACCACACAGTTCAGATTAGGTTACAGTTCTTACAATCCAATAATTTTACCTTTGAACATTCCTTATTTAACACAGAAGGTTTTGAGAGACACATCATATCCAAACCATAGTAAATGGCCATGTGGATGGAGTTCCAGAGTCATTACTTCCCACTAGTGGCTGGTCACCGTCTTCCCCATCCCCCCAAACACCTTAAGTACTATCTTTACTAGTTTCTCTCACCTCTTCAGGAAATGCATTTGTCAGAACTAAGAAGCTTCAAACACAGGTGTGATGGAGTAAGCAAATTCTCACTTAAGTTGAGAATTTGTTGAATTTCAATACTCCTTGTAAGCCAAACCTCACTTCCTATTGACAAGAAGCAAATCAGAGCTTTGTTGACATAAACCCCTGGGGCTCTGGAGAGGGTGGACTTGATGACCCATGGAGATCTTTAATCTTTCAGAAACTATGATTCTGCAATTCCTCCTCCTGGTGACATCACTGGGGAATTAGCATGTAACATGAGGCATGAAAGATAGTTTGAAGGGACATCAAGGCTCAAGTCTGAGTAAGTGAACCTTGCTTCCTGCACAACAAGATCAGGGCAGTTTTGTGGTCCAACACCAGAAGGTACCTTCTTGTTGTATCCTCAGCCCTTGGAGCTCAGTTTTAAGACATTATGGCAGAAACAGATACCCCTGGAATGGAACAATGCTGCTGCCCTGCCTCAATACTTTCCTTTCATCACACAAAATTTCATTTAACTGGAAATTGAAATGTGAAAGTCTGTGGGTACTTTCTCCTATTTTATGAAATGTGGCAAAACTCTATCTCAATATGCATATGTTAAAACAAAAATTGATTGCTAATGAAGGCCAGGTTGGGGATGGGGTAAAGGGCAATTTATAAATCATACAACAAACCAAGTTTAATGCAAGAGACAAAAGAATACATGAAGAACTGTGCTATTTTACCTTGCACTTTGTCTTTGAAAAGAACATTTTTTTTATAAGAATCTCAGATATCGGAATTATTTTAGTCATTTATATCAAGTATGGTGGTTGTAAGTGCTTTCAGGAGTTAATGGGTTTCTGTTACATAACCAGTTTGCTGCATAATAACTACCATTCCTGGGCTGCCCACCAACAGTCAAGTGCTTCTCAAACATCGCTCCATTAGATCCTGCCTGTAATCCTATGAGCTAGGTGCTGTTATCTTGATTGTATAAACAGAATGCTGGATTTCAAAGAGGTTTGTAACTTGCCCAAGGTCACAGAACTTAAGTAGCGGGGTCAAAGGTCAAGCTCAGGTCTATCTGGCTTCAAAATTGTGCCATTACCAGAGCACCAAAATGTTTCCTTCTTACATTAGCATTTTATCTTCTTGAACAAATACAACCATAGATGCTGTGTTCATCTGTTGGGGCTGCCATAATGACATATCATAAATTGGTAAGTTAGAAACAAATTATTTCTCAGTTCTGAGGTTGGAAAGTCTAAGATTGATGCACTGGAAAAATTGGTGTCTGGTAAGAGCCAGTTTCCCGGTTCCTAGATGGTAACTTCTCACTTTGTCCTCACAAGGTGAAAGGGGCAAGCTAGATCTCTAAGGTCTCTTTTATGAGAGCATTAATCCCAGTCATGAGGGAAGACATTGTCCCCTCCTAATACCATCACCATGGGGCTTAGAATTTCAACACAGGAATTGGGGGGGGGGCGGGGAATGCAAACATTTATATCATCCCTACTCTTTTACTTTCCAAAGGGCAGTAGTAGAGTAATAATAATACCAATACACATGGCCCAACTCTGTGGCAGTGACCACCCTAATATTTTATAAGTTATTAAGTAACTTATTCCTTCTAAAATCTCACAATATGTAGACAATGACAATTCCTGTTCACAAATGAGGAAACAAGGACTTAGGTTTAGAAACTTGTCTAAGATCACCCAGCTTCTGAGTGGCAGAGCTGGGAATCGAAGCCAGAGACAGAGGCTCCTCATGCCATGCAGTTCACTTCTAGGCTAGAGCATCTTGTCGTAGAAACAAGTCACTCAGAGGAGACCCTCTGTACTGTTCAGACTGGTCCGGGACAAAGTTCGTGAAGATTTGATGATTATGTAGGAAAGTGCTGGGGATTCAGTGAACTGAACTTCTAAAATCCTTGAACAATTGCCTGACAGGCGGAATTCTGGGCAAGATCCAAAAGCTAAGGGCAGCCAGCTCCCTGCCTTTCCTTAAGGGGTACCTGTGTGAGTACTGGTGTCACACACTGCTGGGCCAAGGTGCTGAAACAGATGGCTCTCAGAGCTCGAGCTAGGGCTCCTGCATCAGACAGGGAGCTAGCTTTCATCTTTCCATTTCTCTTCTCATTTGTTAGTCATTGCTTTGTTTTTCAGAAGTGAAATTCTTTGGAATTCTTAGGAACCAGAGGGTTTTGAATCTGTAATGTTTATAAATTTGCTATGTGAGTGCTGGTAAATTAGGCTTCTTTTTTGCACATGAAGTCATATTTTGACCGAAACCAAAAAAAAAAAAAAAAGACTATTTGAGAATCTGTGGGGATCAGAGCTGAGTATTGTGTTACAGAAATTTTCCATTTTAGACACAAAATATACAGCAGTACATGGGCCAAAAAAGGCTGAGAGAGACTCCAGGAGGGCCTGAAGAAATAATACCTCTGTCTTTAATCCTAGGGAGTGTGGCCAGGTTCTTGAGAGGGTTGTCCACAAGATCTGGATTTGATCACTCTTAGGTGCCTGAGTGTAGGATGATGATAATGATAGATTTCACAGGGCATAATTTAGGATGCCCTTGGGGAAGGTACTAACCCTTGGTGCATCAGTTTCTAATATATGAAAATGGGATAAAACCTTAAAGTTCTTTGAGAGTGCTAAAAACGTACACATTGATTATATAATAATGAGATGGTGATACTTGCTAGATAATTATTAAGCAATACTTATAGCTCACATGTATGGAGGCCTTACTATGCATAAACCAATGTGTTACAGCTTTCTAAATACCTCATTTTCTCTTCACAACAACCTGATGAGATCAGACATACTATTAATTCCAATTTTATAAGGAGGAAAAAGCAATTTAGAAAAGGAAGTGACTGACTTAAAGAAGTTTATTACCTCAAGTATAGATTGGGAGTTCTGACACCAAAACTCACACAATGACCCAATACCCTAAAGATAGGACCTGGGCTGAATCCAGTGGATGAGACAGGGAACCATCTTTTGTTAATTAAAATGTGTTCCTCTGACATCTCATCCTATCTTTTAGCAGTACCCCTTTCATGGTGACATGGAACCACCTATTTTTAAGAAATATGCTGGTTTTCCAGATAAACAAATCGGTATTGGTCTTTTTGGCTCAAATCTGAAGCTAGTATTGCCGATGCGGTGGTTCTTACACTGTGGTATCTTGACCAACATCACCTGGGAACTTGTTAGGGATACAAATTCTTTAGCCCCAAGTAGATCTACTGAATCAACAACTCTGGGCATGGGACCCAGCAATCTGTATCTGAGCAAGTCCCCAAAGTGATTCTGATGCAGCTAAAGTTTGACAACCACTGGCCTCTGGGATAAAGGAGAGAGTTAAGTCAGGAATAGAGGTTCAACTATGATTCTTAACAGCTGCTAGTGACTCATTCTCCCCAGTCATTCCCTTCTGAATTTCTGTCCTTTTTAGGATGAAGGATTTGCTCGTGTCCCGTCTTGTGTGATAAATTTCATCAGCAGTGTCCATTCTTTTCTGAATCAATGCTGTGCATGAGGAGACTGAGCTTTATCCATCACTATGTGTATCCATTACCCACTTTTAGGAACCACTTGTTAATTTCCCAGTGTGCATGATTAGCTTTAAGTTACCCTTCATGCTTTAGCTTTAAGTTACCATTCATAATAGGAAAAAAAAAAGGTTGAAAAAAACTATAGTTCTAAGTTGAATGGGACACTTGCAAAAGTGGCACGAATATCTAAATAGTCTTGATTTTAAAAGTTCCAAGCAGTGCTATGAAGGAGTCAAGCAGCATCCTGGTCCCTTCGCCGCAACTTCATACCTACAATTTATCACAAGGGGTAAAACAACTATACTGAAAATGAGGAAAGTCCATTTTTAAATGTGAGCTATGGCTCAAGCTTGTCTGATTCTCAGCCTCACCAGTCCCGCGTGCTCCCTGTAGGAAAACCAAAACTGTGTGCGCAAGATCAGGAAAGTTTTCTGTCTTTTAATTCATTTTCCGGGGGCTGGTGTGAGATTGGTCCCACAGCTCAACACAAATCATCCTTTTAATAACTGTGCAAACATAACTGAATAAAAATGACTCCAGCTTTGCTGGTTTGTGACCAAAGCCTTGCCTTTGTATCTGAGATGCTGCTTTTCCTAATTGAAAAATAGTAGAAAACTTTACTCAGCTTTGCCAGAAAGTGGAAAATTATGGTTATTGATTTGATGTGCACTTAGCTACTTTGGAGTAGAAGGATATTTTTCTTTTATCTCAGTGAAGGTTCACTAATATTAAATTTGGGTTTGAGAGGCCTCTGGATTCCATCTTACATCTCCAAATAAGGTAAAATAAAAATGTTTAAAACGTAAAAGTAGTTTCTGCTGACAGAAAGTTTTTAAGTTTCAAAAGAGCTTTCTGCAGCATTCTCTGTTGCTATCTGGTCTTATTTTAATTCACTGCAGACACACCAAAGAATGTAAGTCATGAGCCTGGGTTAGCGACATGCAAATGAAGGCAAGATGTATTATGTGCAATAAAATCTGGACTAATGGAAGTGGAGACTGCTGGCAATGCCTGCCCTGTGATGACTCTGTGGAAGAGTCAGCAGCCCACATCCAATGAGGAAGAATGAAGAAACAGACTTCACATGGCCTTCCCTATTTGACAGATGCACTAAGTTCTCTGCCCCTAAACACCCTTGTCCTATAAATTGATGTTCTTGCTATTATAAACCAACAATTTCTAAAAATATCTAAAAGGAAAACTCTTAATACTCACTCAATTACAGTCCACTAGTTCAAAATTAAAATTTTGGAGACAGATAAACTCAAATCCAAAAATCTGGCTTTATCTTTTATGCGTGTCATTGGAAGAGTTATTTAACCAGTCAGACTTATTTCCTCACCTATAAATTTGGGATAAAAATTTTCACCTCATGGATTTGCATGAAGATAAATTTGGATATGATACAGTAGATTTAGTAGACAATATTATATTTTGTAATCTTAAACTCTGTTAGTGCAAAGAATACATCCACATTACATGTATATTCTCTATCTCACACACACACAGATACACAAAATGTTAATATATGTATTGCACAATAATCTCAGTGCTAGAGTCTAATATCCACCCTCCCCCCAGTACTCATATGTTGGAACCTAATCCCCAATGTGAAAATATTTGGAAGTGGGGCTTTGGTAGCTGATTTGGTCATGAGGGTGGAGCCCACATGGATAGAATCAATGTCATTATAAACAGAGCTCAGATAGCAAGCTTGCCCTTCCACCATATAAGGACAAGTGAGAGATACCATCTATAAACCAGAAAGTGAGCCCTCCCAGATACCAAATCTGTCAGTTTCTTGGTTATAGGCCTTTCAACTTCCAGAACACTGAGAGATAAAAATTCTGTTGTTTATAGCCACATCAATGTTTATAGCAGTATAATTCACAATAGCCAAGCTATGGAGACAACTTGGGTCCCTTTCAACAGATGAATGGATAAAGAAAATGTGGTATATATACACAATGGAATATTAATCAGCCATAAAGAAGAAAGAAATTATGGTATTTGCTGGCAAATGGATGGAACCAGAGACTATCATCATCCTAAGTGATATGAGCCAGAATCAGAAAGCCAAAGGTCGAATGTTTTCTCTGATATGTGGAAGCTAGTCCAAAATAAGGAGGAAAAAAAAGAGAGAGAGAAAGGGAAAATGGGATAGGAGATTCCATCAAAAAAGAAGGGAGACCCATAGGCTAGATGAAGAAGTCTGAGGGTGATGGAGATGAGATGGGATAAGGGAAGAACAAAGAAATGAATCTTTCCTATGTACATACATGAATATACTGCAGTGCATCTCACCATCATGTATATCCACAAGACACTAACAAAAAAGAAAAAAAATCTAAAAGTAAGTTGATCAGTAGAGTAGAGGGAAGGGAACAGGAAGAGGGAGGAGGGGAGGAAAAGGGAAAGTACTGGGGACTGAATTTGAGCAAACATATTCCATGAGTTTTTAGTTATGTTAAAATGAATCCTATTGTTATATAGAAGCAAAAAAGAAACAATAAAAAATGTGAAAGAAATTATGTTGTTTATAAGCTACCAAGTTCATGGTGTTTTGTTACAGCAGCCTGAGCAAATAAAGAAAATTAATCACTGAGAAGCACATATATTATGGGGATATATATATATATATAATAGTTTAGTTCTAATCAGCTCTGAGGAGCAGCAAATTTTCTCCTTTCTTTCCATGAAACATCACAATGAATTTAATGATTCCTGGCATCCTGGATGATGCTCACAGGCCATGGATGGCCAGGCCCACATGGGTAGAATCTGTTACCTAGCAAAATATAGCTTGTTGCACCTGTGTATCCATCTAAAAACACTTTCATGATTTTATTATGGTTGTTGACTCACACTTTAATGAATTTGATCCTATGGAACATGTCAAGTCATGGATACTTCAAGCTATACCAACCACAGAAAAACAAAGAAAAGCACCTGAAAGTTTTATTGGGAAATCATCTAATGAAAACTTGATATTTCTAAGAAACCTTGATTCTTATCTTTAAAATAGTGTGCTTAATAATTCAAGAAAGAAACTATCAATGTCAAGGATTATGTCTTCTTAAGTTTTATAAATGAACTCCATTAAAGTGCTTTATACATTTCAATATTTAAAAAGTAGAGAATTAGAAAAAAAGGATGGCAGAATGTTAGTACTTTGTAGGATACGAGTGAAAGCATTTCTTTCTTTAAAAGTGTGTGCATGTGCTCACGTGCGCACGTGTGCGCACGCGCGCACACACACACACACACACACACACACTAAAATTTAGAAACTCCCACAGACTAGAGGAATGCCGAGAGAGGCATTAAGAACCCAAGCTTTGATGGTGGGGGATGGTGGAAAAATGCATGAGGTCATCGGCTCCACCCTGTCACAGTGAGATTATCCCCCATGTGGTAGTTTACGTTTCTGTGGTTTGCTCTGGGCTTGGGCTAGTTTTCAGTAATTTTCTTCAAGGTCCTCCACGCCACTTTACAATTATTTTGTGAACTGTTAATTCTATCACATGGTTTGGTGAAATCTACCACAGTCTGATAAGCATATGGATATGTGCTCTGAGATGCAGCTTAAGAGTTTCCTTCTCTTGAATTTCAACTCTCTACCTCATTGCAGCAATACCTTTTTACCTCCTTGGGGTTTAAGTTTTTCCCCAGACACGGAGTGTTTTGACTAGGTCTTACTCCATAATTCACAAGAGACTCTTTAAGACTCTGGTTTGTGTTTCCAGACTGAGGTTTTACAAAACGAATGGAATATGAGGTGGTAATAAGTAGTGCATAGTCCATCAGATGCCTCGGAGTTACAGCTTGTTTTGTTCTTTCCTTCATCTTTGATTGACGCCATACAAGGTATCTTGAGTGTTCACCACGTGAAAAGCACTGGGCCATAGTTCTTGGGTTTTGGACCCTGCACAAGTTTTCCTTTCTGGTCTCCTTTGTGTGATCATTACGTGACTACCCATCTGCACACACGCACTATGGCCTTTTCAAATCTTTTTTTTTTTTTTTTTTTTTTTGTTTTTTTTGTTTTAATAAAGTTTTATTTTTTCAAATGTACAGTTGATTGGACCTGTTCATGCATCTTCACCAGCAGCTGGGGCATCTCCACCCTTGGTATTTCTGGTATAAATTACTTGAGCTCTATGCTTTGAAACCAGTTTGATAAGTCCTTTACTGAGGAGCTCCTGAAGGGCTGCCCTGGCCAGGGAACCTCGAATCTTCAGTCTCTCAGAGACCACAGCTGGGGTAATAAGCTTATAGTTGGGAACTTCCTTACAGAGTTTGTCATAAGTAGCTTTGTCAAATAAGACTAGATTGTTGAGCTTGTCCCGAACTTTGCCTTTGGACCACTTCTTCTTTTTGGCTTTGCCCCCAGATTTGTTCACTGGGTCCTTGTCTTTCTTAGCCGACTTTCCGGCGTCTTTCTTCTTCTTGTCATCCTTGGGCGGCTGCAGGGGAAAAGCAAGCAGGTTTAAGGCAGTCCCATGCTCTCCGACTAAATGCACCCCACCTCGCAGCGCTGCTCCAACCAGAGCACATGGGGCAAGCCTCAAATCTTATGTTAAATATTTGGTACTTGTTTAATGTTTTATTCGCTGAGATCACAGGCCAATTTAGAATAGTTTCCCCCAAATTTCCTAGATGAAAAATGTTACCTGTGGCATTTAAAAAAAAAACAATAGTTTTCGGGGATTCCATCCCTGGCATATATGATTCAGTGGAACTGAGGAAAACCAGAGAATTTTGTTTTTAGAAGAGTTCTCCTGAGTCTTTTCAACAGATAAGTGTAGGAAGCAAGCACTGAAGTAGAAGATCATCTCTCAGGTCATTTACAATGTTCACTGGTGCACTTCTGACATTCTTTTTTTTTTTTTAATTTATTTTTTTTTTATTGGTTGTTCAAAACATTACAAAGCTCTTGACATATCATATTTCATACATTAGATTCAAGTTGGTTATGAACTCCCAATTTTACCCCAAATACAGATTGCAGAATCACATCGGTTACACATCCACATTTATACATAATGCCCTATTAGTAACTGTTGTATTCTGCTACCTTTCCTATCCTCTACTATCCCCCCTCCCTCCCCTCCCATCTTCTCTCTCTACCCCATCCACTGTAATTCATTTCTCTCCTTGTTTATTTTCCCATTCCCCTCACAACCTCTTATATGTAATTTTGTATAACAATGAGGGTCTCCCTCCATTACCATGCAATTTCCCTTTTCTCTCCCTTTCCATCCCACCTCATGTATCTGTTTAATGTTAATCTTTTCTTCCTGCTCTTCCTCCCTGCTCTGTTCTTAGTTGCTCTCATTATATCAAAGAAGACATTTGGTATTTGTTTTTTAGGGATTGGCTAGCTTCACTAAGCATAATCTGCTCTAGTGCCATCCATTTCCCTGCAAATTCTATGATTTTGTCATTTTTTAGTGCTGCGTAATACTCCATGGTGTATAAATGCCACATTTTTTTTATCCATTCATCTATTGAAGGGCATCTGGGTTGGTTCCACAGTCTAGCAATTGTGAGTTGTGCTGCTATGAACATCGATGTAGCAGTATCCCTGTAGTACGCTCTTTTAAGGTCTTCAGGGAATAGTCCAAGAAGGGCAATAGCTGGGTCAAATGGTGGTTCCATTCCCAGCTTTCCCAGGAATCTCCATACTGCTTTCCAGATTGGCCGCACCAGTTTGCAGTCCCACCAGCAATGTACAAGAGTACCCTTTTCCCCACATCCTCTCCAGCACTTGTTGTTGTTTGACTTCATAATGGCTGCCAATCTTACTGGAGTGAGATGGTATCTTAGGGTGGTTTTGATTTGCATTTCTCTGACTGCTAGAGATGGTGAGCATTTTTTCATGTACTTGTTGATTGATTGTATGTCCTCCTCTGAGAAGTGTCTGTTCAGGTCTTTGGCCCACTTGTTGATTGGGTTATTTGTTTTCTTATTGTTTAATTTTGTGAGTTCTTTGTATACTCTGGTACTGAGGTTTGAACCCCGGAGCACTCAACCACTGAGCTACATCCCCAGCCATTTTTTGTATTTTATTTAGAGACAGGGTTTCACTGAGCTGCTTAGGGCCTCACTACTTTGCTGAGGCTGGCTTTGAACTTGCTATCCTCCTGCCTCAGCCTTCAGAGCCACTGGGATTACAGGCATACACCATCGTGTCCAGCTCTCAGACATTCTTGGTGAATATTCTTTAAGGTATTAATTAATAAATTAAATCAAACTTCTTTGACCCCTGGCCCTGAAGTGTTCCTATTCCCTGAATTTCCATAGCAGCCATCTACATTATTCAGCAGTTATTCATAAAACTAACTTGTAAAATTTCTACTGTGCTTCAAACATTTATTTAAATCTTCATTTTTTTTTTTTTTTTTGATATTTTGGATTTCTTGTAATGCTCATGAGGCTCTGGCAGACACCTTGAGAGGTAATATTTTATACTTTTAAAAATTCTTCTTTTGGCTCAT
Source organism: Marmota flaviventris (assembly GCF_047511675.1). NCBI lineage: Eukaryota > Metazoa > Chordata > Mammalia > Rodentia > Sciuridae > Marmota > Marmota flaviventris. Next base: position 66,361,324 of record NC_092505.1, read on the forward strand.
GTAATGCTTTGCTCTCCTTGAATGAGGTTTTGTTTCTAATTTAATTTTCTCTTTAAATATCGATATCTTGCTGTGAGGGCAAAGAATATATCATTTCATTCCATATGCCAAGAGGCATGAGATTTGGGAACCCTTATTTTATCCTTGTGCTGCAGCTGTTAGGTACTCATATAACCCCCTAATCCTTTGTAAAAACTTAATCGGGCAGCTGCCTTGATAATATGAGTTTCAATGATAGCCTCTGTTGAGGAAAATAATATGCTATTGTAGTAAGTTTCACAGATTAATGATGTTTCTCTGCAAGGAAATAGCTAATGGACAGGAGTTACCAAAATGGAAATGAAGCTACATGCTGAAAAAACAAAACAAAAAAAAATCACCTTTAAGACCTAACATGGGATGTAAGATATTCTTTGAATTTAGGAATGCTGGCATCTTTGTTATACTAATGGACTAATAAGACTGCTTCAGTGTAGCTGAACAGTTTCTTAAAGTACTTTGAACAAGGATACTATTGTTAAAGAAAAAAAAAACCCAGTTTTTTCATTTGAGCCATTAAAACTATAGGGAGGAAAATGAAAAAAGAAATTCTCCTTACAGCTTTATTTTTTTGTTCAGCTGTGACTTCTCCAACCTAATCACCAAGAAGCCTGTGTAAGGCAGGTCTTGTTTATTCAGCAGTTTGGTCTGGATTCCTGTAAAATTAAACATAGGTTGACAAATTAAATTTAACACCACCACCCTCCAGGACATTGTAAATGTGAAGGAGACAAAAACAAAATGGGAATGTTATTCTAATGGGGCAGTGTGAAGTCAGGTTCAATAAAAAATGAATATCTTGTTTATAAGTATGATTTAGTATAAAGAATATCTGCCAACTGTTGGTGTTGATTATTTTTAAATCATATATCTACATTGTCTTTTATACACTACTAAAATGGATGTCTCGGTTTCTGCACAGATGATTTTTGGAGTAAGAATTTACCAGAGGCATTTATTTGGTTCTTGAGTGAGGCAGTTCACTGGTGTTTATATTACCACAGTTTGAGATCCCTTTTAAGAATTCATTTTTTAAAAACTCATATGTTGTTGGTGGTTAATTGTGTTAAGAGAATTTGGTTTCCTTGAGTTTAATCCTCAAAATGGATTTTTATTTTTTTAATAAAAAAGTTTTACAGATAATCTGAAACTCATGTCCCAACAGAATTTAGTAGGAAAGTCTTCTCAACCTTGTCCCAGTTTGTTTAGAAGTACAAATGAAAAGACTATGAAAACTAAAATGAGAAACTCATGTTCAAAGTATGGCTTTGAAAGGAATAGAAAACCAGTATACAGTATTAAGGAAATGTAATTAATATAACCAAATATCTTCATTTGCAAACTGCTGAATTTAACCAAAATAAAATGGGTGATGATAAAAAGGGACATTGGGACATTAGTTGGCTGATCTGGAAGGGCTTCACAGGAATACCAAGTGAGAAGGATTTTGTCATTTTTGCTTTCCCTGTTTTTCTCTTTGGGGGAAACCCAGAAGGAAGCCCAAGCCAAAAGTGTTAGATGCTTCTTTGGCAGCTCAGGCCACCAGGTGTATCTGTCCAAGATACTTAGTATGTGTATAAGGGGGTGTTTAGAGATGATACTTGGTGACTCCGACAGAGGTAAGTCAGGTGTGGCTGGTGGAACTGCAGTTGGTATTCATAGTGATAATGCCCCCAATAGCATCTTGGACACATTCTTCCTGGTGCGCCATCTTTGTTTCATTTTGCTTCCGTTGCTTCCTTCTGTGCACCAGCCTCCATCTCCAGCCTTCCCAGTCTTTCCATGAACCATATCCATTTCCCAGTCATTCTTTTGATTAATTTGTTTTTCTTTACAGCTCCAGAATTACCAGAGTTAGTGTGTCCATGGAACCAAGAACCCTAACTGCAATATTGGGGTTTAATCCAACTCTTTAGGAACAGAAAATATAGTGTGTCCATGGGACCCCAAGTAATCAGGTTCTGGTTAGGTTCTGGGGGCTGCTGCACTTCTCAAGACAGTGAGGTTAATATCACGTTACTCAATTATAGTTTTATTATGTATTTATTTGTTTGGTACTAGGGATTGAACCCAGGGCGCTTAAACACTGAGCCACTTCCCCAGTCTTTATTTGTATTTTATTTAGAGACAGGGTCTTGCTCAGTTTCTTAGGGTCTCACTAAGTTGCTGAGGCTGGCTTTGAACTCAGGATCCTCTCGCCTCAGCTTCCCCAGCTGCTGGGATTATAGAGGTGCACTACCACTCCTAACACTAGCACTAGTGTTATTTATTTAAACTCTTCTTTGTTCCAAATAATATTTGGGATCACTTACACAGAAAAACACAACCCAGCAAGATAAATAAATAAACAATAAGAGAGGGAAAGAGGAGGAAGTAAAAATAAAGGTATTGAAGCACGAGTCAGATTGTTAAATCTATTATTTTGTAATGAGCAATAGAACTTGCAGGCAAATGAGAACACATGGCTCTACTGGTCCTCACATTCTCTTCCCTGTGGGAGGGGCTTCCTAGGAAGCCAAAACACAGTCACAGGCTTCTGGGGAGTGAATGATGAATGCCCTCAAAGCAAAGGAAATGGGGCCAACTTTGGAGGGGTAGGGTCAGCAAGGAACAGTCCCTGGACTCCTCTGTCAGTCTGCAGGAGCTGAGTTCCTAATTTTGGTTCTGCAGTGTCCTTTAAGTTTCTTCTTTTAAAATGTAAATATATTTGGAAGAGACCATACATTAATTATGTAAGTAAACAAACTTGATAAATTAATTTACTTCGTCAACTTTTCCCCCAAATTTCAGTCATTTGTGTACTGTCCTCACAATTTTTCCATATTCCCCTTCTACCTATTCTATTAAAGTTCTTCTTTATACCTCAATGCCTCTAATGCCTTTGTTCTAAATAATATACCTAAATGTGGAAGCTTGCTGTGCTACATATTTTTTAATACTCGTGGAAATAAATCCATAGTATTAAAATGATTATATATCATTATCTTGCATTCCAGGGCAAGTTTAAGTGAGCTGTGATTTTGTTCTTATTTAAAGCATTGTGCATAAATTTTTGGAGTCTTTACTAGTTAAAAAAAAAAAAAAAAGACGTGTTCATCCCATTTTAAGCTTTGAATTAGGGTTTTGCTAGAGTTTTGTTGTTGTGCCAGATTCTAAAGCTTCCATCGACGTTTTGTGTCTTTTGAGCACTGATTGAACTTTTTGATATTTTTTCCCTTCAAATTCCTATGCTATGTCTGAAACACCTTAGTTAAATATAAGACTTCCAAGACTTATAGACTACATCTTTTTATTGCATGGCTTATAACATCATAAAAAGCATCTGTTGATGTATTTATCAGGTTTCCTATGTTATTCGGGATGAAGTAGAGAAGTACAATCGGAATGGAGTCAATGCTGGATCTCAGTGTTGGGAGCCTGTGTCAGTCAGAGCCAGTCAGTAAGACAAAAGTCTTTCCATGTTTTCCAGCACTGAAGGTCTGGAAGAGTGCAGTTTCTTGAACTGTTACTGCCTGGCTCAGTCGGCCAACCCTAATGTGCATGATTCTCTAGATGCTCAACTTGAAGCTGCTTGAAACCTCACATCTGATCTTTGCCCATGCATCTGCCTATATCTCCCTCTGGAGAACACTGGCCTCTTTTCTTCTTCCTTCCTAGTCACTGATCCTTGCTCCAGGCTCTAATCTGGAACTATGTGGAGATGGCTGGAAATCAAGTTCCTGCTTCTCAGCAATGTGGAGCCTTAGAAGGGTTTGGAGATGCCAAGTGACAGAGACAAACCAGTACAGAGCCATATAGATTTTGTGCACCAATCTTTCCCATACTAGGCTTGTGACTTTCTTAATTTCTTAATGCCTCAATTTCTCTGGCTGTAAAGAGGGAATAGTATTGTTAGCTACCTTGTAGGTTGCTGGGAAGACTGAGTGAAACAGTTCACGCTGGGCTTGTAAATCAGTGTCTGGCGCATATGTAAGTGCTTTTAGTATATGGCTGTTCTAATTTTATTATTACTATTAAATTATCTTTTTTCATATTTTCACCCATGTTATTTTTCTTTAAATTTTGAAAAACTTATTGAACATTCTTTCCTAGTCTGCTTATTGATTTTTTATAACATAATTTTATTCATTTAAGTAATTTTAAGATTCTTCTTTTTATTTAGTGGTTTCATTGTTTTACATATGCAATTCTTCTTGCTTAGTGTTTTTTTAAAAATCTTCCAGCAACTTGTTGATATCTGCTTTCCTCTTTCTTTTCTATTATAAAAATATTCTTTTTTACCTTAAAACTTTAATTTCAATAAGATCTTGGGAGGATCACACGGTGAAGCCATAAGGTTAGTTTGCTACCCTGTGAAGAAGCCAACAGAGCTGTTTTTATCCTAATTTCCTTCATTTAGCAGTACTGAATTAATAAACTCCTACTAACAATAGTTCACAGTTTCTCTGCCTTATTGTGTGTCAGGTAGCATGCTAAGGGCTTTATAAATTCATCTCAGTCCAAGGAAATAGGTACCAGTATTATCACCAATTCTTTAAAATGAGATTCCCGAGGCTTCCAGAGGTCAGGTGACTTACCCAATTTCACACAGTTGATAAATGGCAGAGCTGAAATGTAAACCCAGATCTGTTGACTCCACAGTTCAAGCTCTTAACTAACACTGCTGCATGAATCTTATCATTTGATGTGGCTGCATAGTATCTGTATGTGTGTTCATATCCACTCCCTCTCTGATGAATTCTTAGATTTGTCAAAAAAAATTTTTAGTATAAATAAACCTCGCTTAAATATCTGTGTATTATGGAAAACACTTTATGCACTGCACTCTTAATATTTTCTAAAAATATGTTCTAGGTGTGAGTTTACTAAATCAAGAGTTACCTCAGTAAAACATTTTTATATTTTTTTATAAACTGCCCATAATAACAAAGCCTTGGCAAGTGGCACTCCACCAGTGGCAATGTGTCAAAATGCCTGTTGCCCACATCTTACCAATGGCCTCTAGTCCCCGATTTTTGCCAGTCTCATAAAAAGAAAATATTGCCTTATTGTTTAAATCTGCCTTTATCTCACTGTTAATGTGGCTGAACATCTGTTCGTATGTTGTAGGTCACATCCTTTCTTCTTTGTGAATTGTCATTTCATTTTCTGCCCAACTTTCTACTGGGATTTTTGCTCTAGCTGGCATAGATTTATAAATACTTTAGGGACAGTAAGCTTTTACCAGTTATTTATGTTGCAAGTGTAGTTTTCCAGTTCACTTTCTATTTTTATCTGTTTATAGAATTTGTAAAAGGAGTTTTAAATATTTATGCAGTCAAATCTACCCTAATAATTTGCATATATTCTTTCTTTCAGTGGATAGAAGAAAGAAACACATAAAAGTTGATCCATTAGGAGTCTGATTTATGATCTGAGTCTCTAAAGGAATCATACAATTCAACAATCTGTTTGGCCCCTACCTTAGGAAATATCAAAATTGTTTAAGATGATGAAAATTCCACTTACAGTCTAAATGTTTACCTAAATCAACCTAAGAAGGATTTCTAGGCAGGATAGGTTGAAAGCTACAAGCTTACCCTCCTGACTTATATTCTGCTTTAAATGTGCAGCATTAAAGTCCAGGTTGGGTTTGGATGTTAAATGCTGACGCTTTGGGTGCTGGGTGTGTTGTCTTTGTTGTTTAATCTCCAATTTCCCACCTGGTCAGCTACTGACATCCAAAGACTTGGCTGTCACTTCTCCAGTTTTGCACTTTGTTCATCTTTTGTGTTTAAAGTTGCTCCAAAATCAATTTAATTTAAGTCATAACTGAGTAGAGATCAGATTTGTAATAGGACTGTCCACCAGACAAAGGTCCCTATGGTATGGGGATAGTAGGGGTAGCATGTGAGGCCTGGGCCACAGAACATATTTCTAAATCAAGTCTCCAGGTTCAAGAGATGGGAATTAGGAATGGACTAATTCAGGGCAAAGTTCATCTTTTGCCTACATTTTAATTAGAAAGACCTTTTTGTATTCTCCTCTTTTCTTTCTCCTTCCAAGGATCAAAATTTTCTTACCCATGACTACTACAACTCTTGTAATTTCTCTTCCTTAGGATATTTGGTAAATCCCTAAAAGAAAGCAGCTTTTTCTTCAAAGTCTGAATTATTAAAAAGAAAGAATGCAAATCCTAATCTCTTTCTTCTTTAGAATACTACTTGGACTTCAGTTCTCCTGGTAGTCTTCCTGAACTTCTATTTGGAACTTCACCATGTTGTGTTCAATTATTGCTGCTCCTATGGCCTCCATGATGCTGTGCTGCCTCTTCATTGGTTCATCTGCTTGGTGAGATAGTTATCTCCCTTTTGGGTAGAACTGTAAACTATTCATCTCTAAATCTATAGCACTTCTTATTGAATCTGTGTTAGAACAAAGGAAAATATTTGATTCCAACATGCTGTTATGACCTTGGCTTAGGGGAAGTGGGAGTTAATAGCTTTTGATATAAATGCATGTGAAGAATAGTATCACAGCTGGAGGTTTATCAGATAGTGCTTACAAGAGGAAATATGGTGACCCTCTGATAATCTCTTTAGGGGAATAGCCAAAGAGTAAGCAAAACCAGACATGGTTAGTATGTGTGTCTGCAGAACAGAAGAAAAAAATATGTTTGGAGGGTAGGCTATGCACACAATTCTAACAAGTGATGCTCAGGTCACTGTATCCATTGGCCAGTTTATCTGAATTCCTTTAGTTAATCTTTCTTATAATACCACCTAAAACAAGATGGATAGTAATGGGATATACAACCCAACATGCCAAGAGTTACTTGGAGACATCTGAAGTTCATATAATTAACCAATCCCGAGATTTATTTAGACATTACAAAAGAATTTTTTACATGCCGAAGGTTCTTGTATTGTGCCTTTTCTAAAAATGATCAAAATATGTTGTAGGGTAGGCTATCAATAGAAATCTTTAAGGCCAGTCTTTTAAACAAACACTTGCTAATTAATTCCAGAAATTATAGAAGTATTTAGAGTTTGTGTAACCCACATCCAGGAATAGTCCAGACAAGATTTTTCTTATTGCAAAATTCATCTAATGCCCATGTCACACTAGGATTCTTTCCATGGAATACACTCACACTACTTGTAAATTATTTTATTTCCACCTCAATCACAGCCAGACACTTGGAGTCCCCATGTACTTGAAGATTTATAACATGAAACCCTCCTCTGGTTAAAATGCTGCCTTCCTCCACTTTGGCCCAGTGGGCTGTGAAAAACTGGACTATGGGGAATAGTCCTGCATCTTCTGGAAAGCCTCTCCTGGATAAGCTGCCCTTTCCTTAACTGTCAGACAGGCAAGGGCTCAGATGGGAGATCCATGGAGTCTGACTTCCTCGACCATCAAGGGGCTGAGGGAAGGTTATAAATAACCGTAGGAGCAGTCAGATAGTATTTTTAAAAAGTAAGAAAATAGAGTTCAACTTTACTTCATGTGCTTGTCTAGCACATGTGAGGCACTGGTTTCAACCTCCAGCACCACATAAAAACAAATAAGTAAATAAACAAAATAAAGGTATTAATAATAATAATAATAAAAGAAGCAATGTGCTCACTGATACTGCAGAAGAAGTTACAAGAAGACCAACTGATAGTTACCAGCCAAGAGAATGAATGGAATTGTCCCATATTTCAGCGCCTTGCTTATTTTGTTGTTGCTTTTGTTTATTTTATTTGATGGGTGTATGTTTTGAATGCATGGTGTCCCTCCAAAGTTCCTGTGTTAATGTAGGAGTGTTTGGAGGTGAAATACTGGATTATGAGAGCTGTAATCTATTCAGTCCACCCAAGTTTGAATGGACTAATGGGTGCTAGCTGTGGGCTAGTGGGGCTTGGCTGGAGGTCACTGGGGGTATGCCCTGGAAGAGCTCATCTTCCCTGTGGCCCCTTCCAATCTTCTCCTTTATCTCTCTGCTTCCTGGCTGCCATGAGCAGCTTCCCTCTGCTGTGTTTTTCCATGTTGTGCTGCTTCACCTTGGGCCAGAGGAATGGAGTCAGCCCATCATGGACTGAATCTCTGAAGCTGTGTGCCAAAATAAACTTTCCATCCTCTAAGTTGTTCTTGTCCAGGTATTTGGGTCACAGTGATGCAGACCTGGCTAACATAATGGTAATGCATGGAAGCACTGAGGTCTGCATTTGAGCTCATTTGACATTGATGACGATTGTTGGAATTATGAGCCATTCTGATTCTCTGGCCTCATTAAGAGATAGTACATGGTTAAATCTCAAGCCTATCCTCCTCCTATCCAGCTTTAATTGGCAATATATGGGTAACTTTTGATGATCACTTGTCGATTTTGTGGTTTCTAAAATGTGACTATAATCAAGATGGTTATGGACTGTGTCAACTGAGCATTGTTTACTGCATTCCCTCCCCCAAGAGAGACCTAAGAAGAAGTCAATTAGATATGAGGAGTAGAATGAAAGCTGAAGAGTGGGAAGATTTAGTAAGATTGCTGGTGAGCACTACAGAAACTCACTTGAGGAAACCAGTCAATTCTTACTGAATTCACATTATGTCCCTTCCCCAGAAAATTATCAGATATCTCCCAATGCCAACAATTAATGTTCTTCTTGTTTTATTCTTCAAAAAGGGACCAAAGTAAACTGTGAGGTAAATAACCTGGAAATGAGACAAAAGACCACTCATGCCTGGCTTCTTTCAGTGCTTTCTTGAATGGAGGTCCTTTGCCATCACTTGGGAGTGTGGATCCTCAGCATCTTACAGCTCCCTGGTCATAGGTTTGGGGTGAAAAAGTGAACCAGTGTGGGCCTGGATGCTAATTCATTGTCTTCATCAAAGTTTCTAGCCTGCTTTGGTGTTCAGTGCAATTAACAATTTTCTTTGAACAGTACTGCCCTGGGCTGCCTTCTTCTACACAATGTCACAGTGAGCAAGCATAATTCTTTCTTTTTTATGTGGGGAAGTAGAGCAGAGAGGAGGTAACTAGCCCCAGAGGTAAAAATAAAAATAAAAAAGTATCAGTGCTTGGAATGGAATGTTATAATTCTGCCCATCATTCTGATGACCATTAATTTCTGCAGATTGTAAGAGAGAATTCAGTCTTTCCAAAGAAAACTGCCCTTTCAGTTCAGAGCCTCAGGGAAGATCTTTGATGCTGTCTCACTTCCTTGATGTGTCTTTGTGTCATTATAAATAGTCTTTCAAGGAGCTTACAAGAAAAGGCAAGAGCACAGGCACCCAGTTAACAACAGCCCAGTGAGTAACCCTGGGCAGGGCAGCTGGCTCAGGGAGGGGCAGGTGGGCAGGGATAGCCTCAGGATCCAGAGCTGACTTAAAGCTCTTCCACAGTGCTTGTCCACTGTTTTGTACTTAGGGAAAGCATGGATCTGTCTCTCATTCTTCTGCCTTCTGCTTATAATGTCATCTGCTCTCCCTTCCCCAAACACACACAGTTCCATCTGACTCACTGCCATGTTTCTATAACCTTGGGCAAGCCACATCACCTCTAAGAGCTTCTGTTTATTTATAAAAGCAGGATAACACTCATGACTGCCTGCTTGCTGGAGCTCTTGTTAGTGGCACACACGTGTGGCAAAGCTGAGTACCGATGCCAGGTTGCAGCTGGACAAAGGAAGCCAGATGTGGTCCTGCATTCTCCTGGCTGAGTGGCTCCTTCTCTACAAAGATAGATGTTTCCTAGCCTCTCCAATGTAGGATATCTCAAGGTTAAATACCTGGGATTTCTTGAGTAATTTTTCATTTCCCTCTGCCCTTAACTAGAAGATAGGGTTAATTGTCTAAGCATATTAAAAAGCACTTTCTGACCTCCGTTTCCCTAGTTTTTCATGGAATACCAAATATCAAAACTGGAGGAGACCTTATAGATGGTATACTCCCAACTCCTTGCCTCAGTATTGAAAATGAGAAAAATAGAGGTTGATAGAATGGAATTGACTTGCTTGTTGTTTTGTGATTAACCTGTAGTAGTGGCAGAATCAAACAAAAACAAAAACAAACAAACAACAACAACAAAAACCCCAAGGTCTCCAACTATGGAGCTATTCTGTTGCAGGAGAGCAGAAGAGCAGACAGACTCTTAATGTTCCCTCCACACCTCTGGCTAATACATCCAGTCCAAAGTATTTTATAAAAATCATTTTCTCTGCTAAATTCACAGTTGATTATCAATCCATTACTACCTATAAATATTTAGCGGGACTCCATAATATCCAGGGTACTGTATTCATGGTTACAAGCTCACACACATACCCTCTTGCACACACATAAGACTTAAGAAGATTGGGGTTTGGCCTGTTTTGTAAGTGAAAAATGTTATCTCTGATGAGTGGATATATTATTTAGCACTGTTTTCACAGTGTCTCTCACACATCTGTAGAATGTGTATAGGATATTGTTACCAAATTGAGAATGACCCTTCCATAAAGTGTGATTATTCACTTTGAGGATGCAGATGAGTACACAACTGAAAGTCAGCCGTTGGCATAAAGCCTAAACATTGGCACAAACCCAAAACATTGGCACAAACCCACAGAGAAAGACAATTGTAGAGTTGGCATGAAGATGCCTCTGTTGAGCTGCTTTATATTCTTTTGGTTGGACAGCAAGTTACCAACACAAGCATATTCTATAACAATAGACTCTCATGGAGAAGCAAGATAAGATGAATTTTGGTAGAGAAAGGTTAGATTCTGGAAAGTGTGGGGACTGGTCTGCCTATGTTCAGAATTCCTAGCTAGGAAGTAGAGTTAAATTTTGTAAAATACATATTTGAAATTGAGGATGCTTCTCCTTGGAATTGGTATAATCAGATTGGGGTGCTGGTTGTCTTTGGGCCATAAAGAAACCTGCCATGTACTTATTTATTGCAAAATTTTCTCATTGGCCTCTGGGTTTTCTCTCCTCTTAAAGCCTGCTTATGTACTGATCACAAGTTTTCAGCAGCTTACCTTGGGAATCCTAATGAGATCACCATAAAAATGGGCTGTCACCCACAGAAGTACACATGAGCCCTGGCCAAATGCACACTACAAGGTTTATTTTAGAGAAATGCATCCTTGAAAACATCAGCCTGGTGATGACAAAAAAGAATTCTGCCTCGTTAGAGTTCTCTGCAGGAAATATATTTGATAATGTTTTGGCTTTGCAAGGGGAAAAAAATGGACTATGTGGGGGTTACCTCAGTGCATAGTGAAACTGTAATTCAAAAGATTTGAGTCCTATTCTCCAAATACAGAGGTCTAATGTGAAAACAATCTCATTTTCATTTTCCTTTCTGGGAACCCCTCCAAAGCATGGTGAATTGCCAGCTTTCTGTGACCTCCAGTCCCCTTTACTGCTCCCATAGGAAAATTGACCTTGGGACTGTGGAGAGGAGGAAACCCTGTTTAAGTGGATGTAGGGCAGAAGTTTCGTTCTCTGTTTGTTCATTCCCCCCAAATCTGGGTTCTCCTATACCACAATCTATAGAACCACCAAGGTCCCAGAAATGAGGGCAAAATATATAATAAAGATACACGTTAATCCCAAGCAAGGGCATGGACAAGAAAACACGGGATGGAGACTCAGGCAGACGGTCAGGAACAATTCCTCATGAAGTTTTAGGAATAAGGAAACACTTGATCTCCAGATGCACAGGTGACACAGGACTCCCAAGAGCCTCAGAACATCTTAGGACCTAAATAGAATTTATAGGGCACAGGAATCCCTCCTTAACTATAGCTGGTTCTCCACCTCATAACAGATTCTTACTTGGTGCAAGACTTTCTTAGGTTCCCAACTGTTTGACCCATGAGACATTCATCTGATTATTGTGTTAACCAAACAGAGCATGTATGTGCACGGGGAGGCTCTGACCCCTTCCCATGAATACTATCCTATATGCACACAACAGATCAGAGGACAGTGGCTTCTTACCTTTCTCCTAACATGAACTCCTTTGATATTTTGCCCATGGGTACATGGGCTTCAAGGATTTTGGCCTTTAAGGCAGATTTTATTAAGTAACAATGAACGTCTTCATTTTTATTACTCTGAGAAAATCTAATTGAGAGTAACAGCATTACCACCCTGACCTGATAGAATTCTAGCCAAAAGCAAAGAAATTGCTGTTTGAGTAGGTCTCTAAAGCCTGAGAACAGGCTGTGTAGTCATTTGGTATTTTTAATTTATGCAAACAGCTTCTGGGCTCCATTTTTGCCATTTGTAGGCCTTAAGAATCCAGAGAACTTCTTGTGTATTAGAAAAAAAGAGCAAAGAATTACAAGTGCCCTAGACCTACAGAATTTGTAAGCTGAGTGAAACAGAGAGGCTCTCAGAGCTGTTGTCTCAGGTTTCTTATCTGAAAGGATATCACTTAGAAATGTACTCATCTCACAGCGCTGTCAAGAAGATTAAATAAAGCAATGAATGTACTAGAAAGTTTCGAAAGATTTGGCTTTCTCCCAGGCAAATTTCACTACTGAAATCAACTTTTAAAAATATTGTGAAATAAATGAAAAAAAATGTTTCCTTTATATTACAATCAATCCAACAATGTTTATGAACCAGGAGATAAGAACAATTATCTCTAGAGCTTCAGAAAGGGATGAAAACGTGGACCCATGGGCAATTGTTATGGGGTGCGGGGGTGTGCACATGTGTGGGTGTTTTGTGGTTACTTTCCTAGAGGAGAGGAAAACACCATGGTACTAAGTTTTATAACTGTACAGGGTCAGGAACATCTGGTGGAGATGGAAAGGAGAAGGAAACGTATACTCTGAGTATCTAAGCAAATACTTTAGGAAGGACTCCTTATGTTTTATACTCAGAATGCAGACAGTGTAAACACTGGATTGAGCATATTTTCCAGAGCAGAGCACTAAAGAACGTGGGCTGTCTCATGAGCCAGATACCAACTCAGATTTCACCTTACCTTACTAACTCTGTGACCTGGATAAATTATATAGTTTTTTAAAAATGGGACTCAAATAAAAATGTGTAGATACACAGGCAGCAGATCAGTTCCGGGTTATAATAAGCCCATGATCAAGGCGGAATGTTGATATGGGTCCTTAAGTTCCAGCTTCAGCACTTTCTCTTCTCCTGGGGGTTTAGTGATAGAATGACGGCACATGAGTACAGTTCATGTAGGGTCAGTTGATTAGGAAGGGTACTGGTGAATGTGGTGATGCAATTCCCATTTGGAAGGCCTTTGCTATCACATTGCTGAGGTATGTGTGAAGCAGGTCAGTAAAAAGAAAAAAACTCTGTTCAAAGATGTTCAGCCGACCATATCTCACTGTGGCATTTCTTTATCTTGCTCTTGTAAATGCCTAGGGATTGTAGCTACTTTGGAATTTCTACCAGGTGGCTATTGAAATTTTTAGGCTATATCTGAACACAAAGGAGCCTGAGGATGGGGGTGGGAAGGGCCTGTTGCCGCAGATTACCCATTTACAGCTTAAATGATACCGACACATTGAACTCCCAAACAATGTGGGTCTGTTTGTGTTGCAGATACCTAGAGACTTGATATGATGGACTATTGATGGTTCCTCTTGCTTTTAAGTCAAATCTGTTGTATTTAGATTAGTGGATCTTAGTTGAGGTGCATGAGATAGTAAATTCTTGAGTTACCAGAGAAGGACTGGGATGGGTTCATTTATTTCTCTGGAAATGTTTCTGGTGTTGTACTTCAGTGGGGGCTTATGGGTTTGAGTCCATGCAATAGAAAGGAACAGAGGTCTAGCCTGAATATTAGCTGGATTTATTTAGGAAATATCCAGGATCGGGAAGACTATAGTGACTGCAGCTGTTAGAAACACTTCCTTTTTCTCTCTACCTGTACCTCCTGGTACCTCCCCTCATGGAAGGTCCAGTCTAGTTTAACCCTGGCCTTTTGGTTATAGTGGCAGCAAACTGGCCTCAGGCATGGTATCCTCAGGCAAGGCCCAGTGCAGAACCTGTTAATCAGCTTTGTTTACCTTAGTGACCCTCCCATTTTTGCTCCTCCATGTGTTAAATTCTATGACCCTATAGGACAGGCAATCTGTTGGAAACAAGGCAGAGCTGAGTAGAATTCTGGTTAAGCCTCTAACTGCACAATGTTTATTTATTTATTTATTTTTTGTTGTACCAGTGATTGAACCTAAGGGCGCTTAACCACTGAACCACCTCCCCAGACTTTTTTATTTTTTATTTTGAGACCGGGTCTCAATGGGTTGCTTTACAGCCTGGCTAAGTAGCTGAGGCTGATGTCAAACATTTGATCCATCTGCCTCAGCCTCCCAAGCTGCTTGGATTACAGGTGTGCACCACCGTGCCCAGCTAACTGCACGATCTTGAGCAAATTAATTGACTTCTGTGTTCTAACTTCCCAACATATAAAAGGAATAACAATGTCTATCAGATCCAGTCAGTCTCAAGAATAATCTCCCTCTTTCTAATATCCAACACATATTAAGTGGAAAGAAAAGTTGGATATATTCTCAGGGTCTTCCAAGGTATTTTTGGCTATGAGCCAGATGCTGCATAGAAAGGAGAGGTCAGTACTGTGTGTCTGTCCCTGAGGCAACCTACAGCACCAGGAGAAAATCTGCCCAAAGCATTCAAATGTTCTGAGACCCTTCACCTTCTTTAAATCTGCCTCCATCAATTCTGTTATCGTGGAGCACGTGCTAGGTAACACCCACACACACACATTTAACATTTTACAGGGCTTAATATTTTCATGGAATTCACAGTTTTCCAAAATTCTCTACAACATTCCTGGGAGATAGTCCGGATGTACCCCAGATCGCATGTGAGGTTTGTGTCTGCAATGGCTTCAGTTCCTGAATCTAATGTAACTGCTACAACCACTAAAATTTCTAGGAACCTCTCCCAAGTGAATTCACTTCAGTTCCACAAATGATTGACCAAACTGCTGTCAAACGATACCTTGTCTCATTCATGGCCCACCCCATTCCCTAAAAGGAGTTTAGAAAAATAGGGCCTCCTATCACTGGGCTCCTAAGTAATAAGAACCAGAAAACCATTCCACGGACCTGACAAGTCAATGTGGTGACAATATGACCACATTTCTGCAATTAGAGGAGTTATATTCAGACCTGAAGAATATTATTTTTGTGTTCATTAAAAACACTATTTCCAGAATGTATAGGGTTGAAAGGGAAATTTCCATTTTTTATGATTACTTCATAACCTTCTTCTCCCTCAAGAATCACTTACTACCCTGTTCCATGTAGTACAGACCTCCAGTAATGGGGGGATGCTCTCTCCAAAGCCACAAGCTCTTGTGCTTGAGGTGATATCAGGTATCAGATTTGTGCATGAACCTTGCTCATGTTTATTAATCATTGAGCTGGGAGGGTCTTTGTGGTGCTTACTACTCTAGGTAGGATAAAAACTTACCTGGTCAGAAGAGAATATGGATCACATGTTTGAAGAAAGCTGTCTTCTGCTACATATGTCTAGTCTGTTTAGGGACTTGGACAAGGACCTCAGTGGTCCTCCACTAAAGGTAGGAAATAGCTTTGTGTCAGTAAATCATTGACGTGGCTGCCTGCATGTGATAAGCTTAGGTAAACAGGCTTGATTCTGCTCCAGTAATTTCAGGACTTTTAACTCCCTAGGTTCCAAAGCAGAAAAATGCACATGGCTTTCCTGGAGATTTTATCACTTGAGTCCAACAGACTTCTGAACAGACAGTATGTTCCTCAGAAATACATGCACACTGTCCTCACTGGTATATCTTGTAAGTAGAAAGAATTCATGCAATCAGAATTCTGGAAGAGAGCCATTTCTGTGGATCCACCATCCATGGAAAAATTTCAATATATCCTAAATATGATTTTGTATATCGAAAGATAAAAAGTAACCTCCCAACTTTTTGAAATTTGTAGAACACCAACCACATTCAGGGGAGAGAGAAGATGGAAAGAAATATAGCCTAATTTCCAGAATCTGCTGACAGACAGATGATTAAATTCTCCTGATACACAAGCTCAGCCAGCCTATCTCCTTCAGTAGATCATTGTCAGAGACTCTCCAGTTACAAGGCTAAACAAGGTACTTCTTTTGTAAATGAGCAGACAAATCACCTACCTTGGTTGCTGCTTTTCAATCCAGATTCTCCTCTAGCTTTCCTCTTGACTCAGCAGTGGTGATCCACAGCTATTCCAACCTGGAGAGTATGGGACCTTAGGAAGAAACATCAACACAGCCTTGGACTCTTCCCCAAGCAAGGCGCTCACCACCACTTACTTCTCGCTCTGTCTGGCTCCTGCAGGCAGTGGCCACAGGCAGCAGCTTGCTTGCAGTCAGGTATGTTGACAGATGTGAAGGAGGGAGTCTGCGCTGGTTTCAGCTGCCGGCCCAGCCAATCATTACACACCAGCCAAGTTCCTAGTCCTGCTCAAATCTGACCAGAAAGCTGAGAGTCACAATCAGAGAGCAGGACTAATCAGGGCAGGAAGCAGAGACTGATAGCTACTGACTGACTATCCAGCAAAGTGGTTGCCTTGAAACTAGATCTGTCAACTGGACAAGAAGCCCTAACAATAATTTACACAAGAGATGAAAATTTTATTCCCTTATATTTTAGCAGTCTCAGAAGGGAATTTGGAGGTCACTTTATCAAATCTCCCATTTAATAATAAAGTTTCTTTGGTTTAATTCATATCTGATGAGAACCACTTAGCAGTTCTTTGACTAAATACGGTTGCATTTATTGAGTAGATTATATATTACATATTTCATATATAGGACCACAAATCCTCAGGATAACCTTGGGCTTTTATTCTTATTTTTTGATTGAGGGAACAGGGACTCAAAGGGGTGATGGTCATACAACTACTAGATACTGACAGTGGGCTAGAACTCAGGGCTGCTTTAACACCAGTGCCTGCAACAGTGAACTTTCGAGCATGTTCAGTGGTAGGTTGAATAATAGCTACCCAAAGATGAGCATGATCAAGATGACTTCCAGAACCTGTGAATGTTACTTTACATGGTAGAAGTGACTTTGTAGATGTGATTAAGTTAAGGATTTTGAGATGGGAGATTATCCTGGATTATTCAGTTTTGTCCTTATAAGAGGGTAAGAATCAGAGACAATGTGGTGACAAAAGCTGAGTCAGAGATTGAAAATGCTTCAGTGCTAGCTTGGAAGATGGAAGAAGGGACCATAAGACCACAAGACAAAGAATGCCAATAGACTCTAGATGCTGAAAAATCAAGGAAATGGATTGTCTAGGACTTTCAGAAGGAGCAAGCTCTGATGACTCATTTTAGATTTCTGACTCCAGACTGCAAGGTAATTGATTTCTGCTGTTGTGAGTTATCAAGTTTGTAGTGGTTTGTTACAGCAACAATAGGTAACTAATACACACTCTCTCAGAAATAGTCTTCATGGTGGTAAACACACTATCTCACTTAGTATTCATTCCACATAAAGATGCTCATATTAAGCCAAGCTCCACATTACTGAAATGGCAACTTGTTGCCCTACTTCTTCACTGCACATAATGCACTTAGGGAGGCAGTTGGAAATGGTGGGGAATGACACTGAACAGGAACTCAGAGTCTAGATTCTAGATTCTAGTCTCAGCTCTGCCTTAGTGTAGGATGGCCTTATGCCTTAGCCTAAGCAACTCCATTTTAAAACTCTAGTTTGAAACCTGAAGTCTCACCAGGCACACCTACAGAGCCCTCCAGTATGGCCCTTAGGCACAAACAAGTCACTTCTCCCCATCCTGACAAGCTCACAGTAAAGTCTCTGTCATGTTGTCCTTGCCCAATAAGGGGGAAAGGCAAGGAAATCAGGTTAGGAACCATCAGACCTTATGTTTTAACCCCAGGGCAAATGACATCACTGAGAAATCCAGTGGCAGCTGATAGTGATTGAAAGGGTGGTCAGAAGCCCCAAAAGTTAGTATAAATGTTAGAGCAAATGAACAGATATTCAGCCAGCCGACACTGATGCACACAAGCCTGAGAGCCTGATGAGGACCCAGAATGACATCCCAACTCTTCTCATCTGCCCAATCCTCTGTGTTGTTCTCAGGCTCTCAAACTCTACAGCAGCCTCTTGACTCTGGTGAGAAAAGGACTTCTCCCTATGACCCTGTTCTCAGTCAGCTGTCAGCTCCACCCCAGGAGAAGCCTGCCTTGGTTCCTGACCTGATCCCCATGGTCTGAGTGAGTGTGCATCTGCTAGATTTAGAGCCTAAGGCTTGAGAATTTTGATCTGACCTTTGAGCTTATCATGCAGAGGAAATGTCTGTCATGAACCTGTCGTGATTAAGTGTGTTTACCGTGTTTAGAATTAATCTAGAATCGTTTGCTGTGAATTGATTATGTCTATTGCAGTGCCTAGCATTAAGGATTGTCATTTTATTGATTAAGAACCTATAGAGTGAAATTGTATTGAGTGATTTGAGTGAATAAAGCATTGAAAAGGGCAGAAGCGTGTGGACATTTTTATTTCTCCCCCCTCAACTGCGTAAGTGGCACCTTTTGCCCATCACAACACTTAGCCAGTCAGTTCTTTATGGGCTTTCAGATTTTTCTCCTTTAATGGTAGTGCCTAGCACAAATGTTCTTTGATCCTCTCTACATCTAAAGTCATAAAACTTTAAAATTGTAGTCATGTAACAATTTGAATATATTTGAAGATATTCTTGTCACTTTTCTCCCACATTTTCCTGTTCCAACACCCCCCATTTCTCATGTAACATGACCTCTGGACCCTTACCTCCCTCAGTTGCTCTCCTCTGGGAAAGCTCCATTTCACTTCGAAATTTGGTGCTCAGATCTGCTTTTGATGTCATTCCTGAGCCATTCTTGCTTCCTTTGCTCTTTGCACACACTCTCTTATAAGATTCCACCTAACTATTCCTTGGGAGTATTTGGATTTGGCTTAGTCTTTTCTTCTTATCTTGTCTTGCCTGGACTTACCTCTTAAAAGAGAGCACCTATAGTGAACAAATCCATATGTCTTAATTTTTTTTTTTAAGTCGGGAGGACCAAGTCTATCCAGCATACCTTAAATTAACCATTGTTTCTTGCTTAAATGATAATTCATAGACACATGAAAGAGAGTGGTTTAAAACAATTTAGGATCACAAATTTCTCTAAGAAATTCAATGAAAACTATAGAAAGCTATACACACGTTTTTTGAGTGTACACTATATAAGATTTTCTGCGTCATTTCAAGGCATGCTAGCTGACCTGAAGCACTACTCTGTGCATTCTACACTCACAAGGTTGTTGCTTAGTGGAAGCTTTTCAAAAATCAGTCTAACACTTTCTTCTTACACTTCATGGAGGTCCTAAAAACGAGACTTACTGGGCCTGGATTGAATGAACTCCCAGTAAGAATCAGGGCAGGAACGTCTTTAGGCCAAAAAGCAGCTAAGTTCTTAGGTTAAACAAAGAACAGCTTTCAGTGGCCTCCTTCTACACTAAGAGCTTTGCTTCTTAGGACCTTTCTCTGCAGGATAAATCCTGTTCTTTAGATGCTTGGCCCCTTAGATTAAAGCCGTCTGACTGCCTAAGACTTCTCTCAATCACATGATGCTACTGGACAGAGGCTGACACTTCTGTGTCCTCCCAACCACCCCATGCTATCCCCAAACACTGCCCAGCTGTGAAAACACCCTGGTCTGACTTGTGCTTTTGTTTTTTGACACTTGTCCAAGCCTTCCTGGGTGAGGTTTGAGGCACATGATCTTTGTCCACTGTCCCTCCCTTGCAACCTCCCACCCTCTCTGAAAATGAAAGGCTTCATGTCTTAAAAATAATAACACTCCTTTGGTCATAGTGAGCAGATTTGCAGAGGGGTAAACAAAAACATACTGCTGATCAGGAAGAATTCCTTTGGAGGAAAAAAAAACCACAACAAAATCTAGGACATTCAGGCATCCTAACATCAGGGATTCACAGAAAAGGAATCACTTTCTAAGCTGAAGAACTGGAGTTTGCTCTCTGGTATTCCATGTTTACCCAGAATAGCCGTCTGTGGATAGTCTCCAAGAACTTGATTTCTCTAGTTTAAATTCCTCCATAGGACATGGAGATTATCTGAGCATGGACTTCTGCCAAAAACATGAAGAAAGTTCCCTTATGAAAGACAGAGATGACTTTCTATCTCAAGTACTAGCCTATTTGTATATTTAGTGAGTACAGATGTTTAGAAAGACAACAACCAAACCCAGTTGTAGGCAAAAATGTGTGGCTGAACCAAGGGTACCCCTCCCCCGCAAAATGAGAAGGATCACAAATTTAGGCCATTCCTATAGCTTCTTCATAGTGCACTCATTAAAAATCTTAAATTCATTTTGAAAGGGAATTTTATATCACTACTGAAAACCCAGGACCACTTGCTACAAAGAGAAGATAACCACAAAATAAATACAATATAAACAAATAATACTAAATGTTAGGTATTATTACCTTTCTCTGTGGAATGATAAGTAGGATAGACAAGTTTCATCACTAAATTAAGACTTCCTTCCTAACTAATCAGGATTGATTAAATGATTAGTGATCTTGATGCCTAATGTTAAAGATGTGGCCATTTCCACCTCATAAATATCACCAGTGGCATGAATTCCACTTTCTGAGCAATGCGTATTTAGTCCAGAAATGTCCTGCCTAACTGAAAACCAAAGTATATTTTTTTCATTGACTCCTCCTGAGATAATATCCTAAGAAATTAGAACTCTAGGGATTGGGTCTAGACTTGTCTATTATGAGCATTTCAGATTAGGAAGCTTCCAGAAGTGGGAACCCCCAATAGATACATCATAAGACATTGTCTCCAGAGACTTCCTTATATATGGTCCAGCTTTTTGCCCCTGACTACCACCCTTTCTCACCTATTGAGAGATAGATAGACAGAGAGAGAGAGAGAGAGAGAGAGAGAGAGAGAGAATATGACCCAGTCTAAGCACCTAGCATCCTCTAGTTGCCTTGACCTTCTGCTACACAGCCCCTGTAAATATGCCACACAAAGAATTTTCAATACATTTCTCTTCCACCATCCAAATCTAGCTACTTTATCTCTCATTGATTAGTTCCTGCTAAATCATTCAATGAACACAAAGGTTAGAATGTGATACAGTTGGAATAGGAATCTGGGTCTGGTGCATGTTTATAACTTTGTAGTAATCTGATAAATCAATCTGTGATTAGATATTGAAGACTTCCTACATAATGCAAGAGCTCCATTATCATAGCAGCAATGTATCAATCACAGTGTATGTTGAGAAATTGAGGTAGGACAGCAATATCTCTGCAATTACACCACACAGGTTATACCTACTTTGCTTATGTTTGGACCCAACCATATCTACATCAAAATATATACTATTTTAGTGGCTTACTACTAAAAACTAAATTGGAATCACTGAATGTGGTGCTTATTAAAACCAACCAGAGGACATTGAGGTAGAGTTACTAAACAATAAATACAGGCAGAAAATTCTGACTGTGACTATGTTCTAAATTGCTATGAACTTAAACACATGTATCATTACTCCTAATTACCTGTTCCAACATTCAACCATATCAAATAAATGATTACTTAGAATTAATTGAATCTCTGTTAAATCCATAGAAAGGACATTCACAATAATCCAGTATTTTTTGTAAGAGATAAGGCAAAATAAAAAAAAATCACTGAAATTTAGTGCATTTAGATATTCTGTAAAAAGTAATTAGGAATGAGAAAACTGTGGGACATTGCAACATAAATTGAAGGTCCACTTTTATTTACTCATCGTGTGCACAAATCATCTCTGAATTGCTCTACTTCTGGGCATCCAGGAATCACTCAGTTTAATGTGCAACAGAGAAGGCAGTAGCATGATAATATGGATGTCAATAAGAACTGGTCTAAACTAGTACAAGTAACTGAAGTGCTTTAAGGACAAAGCTTGGAAAAGCATGGATGATGTGGTTATGTACATATTTCACACACTGCTCATCTTGGGAATTGTGGGCATATTTAGCTAATCCCAATAAATTCTAGGCAGAGCTGAAAGGATGTTCATCTAATATTTGCATAATAAGCTATTTTACTGACACTGAGTCTGTAGTTCTTTAAAACAAAATTAGGAGTGGATCCAATAATACAATGTTCATTAAAACAAAGGAAACGTGACTGTCAAAGTTTCGATGTTTTAATATTTATTATTAGTTATAAGCCTATTTATGTCATTCAAACCAAGTACAAGGAAACACATCATGTCATAATACGCCTTGACATTTTTTTTTTCACAGTTAAAATGAGGTATTTTGGCTTTACAATGTTCTAGGTTGAATTACACAGTTTAATCAAGGTAACAAGAAGAGATATATTTGAACAATTATTTCCTAGAGGGAAAAAAGCCAAGTGAATGTGTACGAATAAGATAATTAAGCCATAAAACACATTTCAGAGTATCAAGGAGCATATATGCAAAATTTTTAATCCTAAAGCCTTAAAATTGGTACAATTTATTATTATTTTTAACTTAACATGCACTGTAGTGTAAAACAATAGAGGAGAAAATATAATATCTATTAGAGCATTTATCAGATCCATAAATTATCTGAATTGATCAAGACTTATTTTCACCTTGACAATTTCTGTATTTTTTAATTGCTGATTCAGTGAGGTTAAGTATTATAGTTGGCATATACACAATACAAATAATGCATACACAATCTGTGTTTAACACTAATATTGGGGTGTAAATTAGTAAGTATAATAGCAGCAAGGAATCTTTCTAGAATAGGTTCTAAGATTTGTCATGTTGGTACTACAGATTCATAACTGAAGTGTTATTAGTGCTATAAACTAATAACAATGTAAAATTTCAAATGTACAGAACTACCAAAGATCTATATTTGCCTTTTCAAAGTGCTGTGCTTCTTATTAAGCTTAAAGCTTGTGAGCAAGCCTGTGCTATTTGAACTAAGTGTTGGTCCCAAGTTCTAGACTGAAATCAAGTATCATTCTAATGACTGGCTAGGGCTGGGGGACAAAATTATGCACTGAAAATAATTAAGAAGAAAAACCCCACTGTGATAGAGTGTGCTGGTCATCACTGTATATATGTATGTGCCTTTTGCCAGCATCCTGTAATGAAGAGTGATTGGCAGGTGATGGAGGATGCCCAGAAGACAAGAGGACAAAGTGGTATTCTATGAAGAAGAGAGGAAGGTATCACACAGAAAAGTGCCTCCAGCCTGCTGATGAAATTGCCTCAACAGACTGTGGAATTGAACTACCAGAAAAGGGAAGGGAAATATTTTATCTAAATCATTTGATTTAGAAATGAGTTTGAAAAGTCCTAAGTAGAACAAGTTTTGTTGAAGATGCTAAAACACTATATCTAAAACAGGATAGCATTATCTCAGAGTATTTTTTTACAATATCTAAGACTGTGCTATTTTAAGAAAATCAATAGCATTTTGTAGTGTGTACTTCCAAGCTAGGGCTAGTTCAGAAATACAGTGCTGTTGGTGTGCTGTTTCTAGCAGGAAGCTGGAATCCAAAGGTTAAGGAGGTAAGGTGTCTCTTGGGGGCAGTAAAGAGCTGATCAGAATCCTCTGGAATTAAGGGTAAAGTTTCCAGGTAAACCTCTTATCATTTAATCATTTCACTCCTGTGTTTCCCAGGGCAACATTTTTGAGTGACAAAGCTATGGTGGCAAATAGGATCCAGCCTGCAACAGAGAATCAAAATATACTGGAAAGTGAGTGGAATTTCAATGGGTAACCATATTCTTCTCTGCCATATCAAATTTCCTCTTGGCCTAACAAGACTATTTAGAGAAATAGAAATATATTGAGAAAGTCCACCTCTCGGAAACCCATAAGCATGTTGGAAGGTTTTTTGAGCCCTACATATTTCATTACACCTAATACAGAAGGTGCCATTCCTGATCAAGTTCTGTCAACCTACACCACACTTTTTTTTAGGAAGTGAGCCCACGTTGGATTCTTTATACACATGCATAGAAAAAAGAATTACAACAACTGTACATCCCCTGAGTATAAGGCATTTGATCTAAACATAGGGATCTTATATTTTCAAGAACCAGTAACCAAGGTTTTCCAAACACTCATCACTAGGTAGCAGACTGCATCTTTATTACAGATGAAAGAACTAGGGACAATTTTGCACAGGGTTGCTTGCTCAGCTAAGGGAGTGGAGTCTTATGGCAGTGTCCCATTCATTAGCCACTTCTGTTTCCCAGAACCTAACAGACAATGAAGAACACTACAAAACTTCCTCTCTGGCAGGAATGCAATCTGCAATAGCCTGATTTTGTGTAAGCCCTTTTTCTTCCTAAGAAAGGTGCTCTAGTACATTGTCCTCTTGGACAGAAACGTAATTTTTTATGTGAATATGAGGTCATGCAAGAAGAAACTATAAAATAGTTAAGATATATCATCACCTGGGCTCAGATCTTGTGCTTTTCTTTGCATTTATTTAAAACTTGGATTTGAACTGTGGCTTAACCTCAAAAATTCAGGGGTCTGGACTCAGCACTAAGGAAAATGACTAAACAGTTATTATTGAGTCAAATGCAGCAGATATAAAAAAATCTTGCATGACCCTCTTTCATCTGCCATTAACAAAAAACTTTAATCCTCAATAACTTATCATTTTATTCCATCAATCGTATCTTGACCTCTCTCTCCAGTCTTCAGAATATCTTCTCTTTCCATGACACCACATGGTACCTCTAATAAGCTGAAAGTCCAAGCCTTTAAAACACTATTTTCACTGATTTGAAATCTGTGATGGTCCCTTTGCCACAAAATCATGGAAATGTGATGGTGTTGGAATGGTTGATGGAGCTCATGAAAAAAACAGTTATATTTCTGAGTAAACAGGACCCCAAATTTTGTGAGATTAATTCCTCATTGGCTTAATCAAGTAGCTGTTTAGCTGATCTTGAAGTTAAGTCTGAGCAAGTGTGAGAGTCTTTGTTTGATCTTGTTTTGATCACTCAGAACTTGTGAGAACAAGTGATGGGGATGGATCACCATTTTTATGGTTGCAGAATAAGTCATTGACCTAAAGTCTACTTTCTCTCTGTGCCATGTGCCGGAGTTCTCCTGCGTAACCTCATGATCAAGGAACAGAATGCACACATTTTTTTTTTTTTTTTTTTGCAATAAAGTGTGCCTTTTTCTGGGGGCAGAGATTCGAGTATTTACTAAGAGAAAATCCTCCTTCCTCCCAGAACTCTAGTGCAGAGTTGCAAAATTCAAGCAAGGCTGGCAACCCAGAGCAGCATGGAGGAGCAAAAGCCAGCAGGGGCTCATGCAGAGCTAGGCTTTGTACATGAAACCTTAGGATTTTTCTGTTCTTCTGTGTCATGCTCCATGATTTTTCTCTTAGCATGCAAACACCAAGATGCATTTAAATGTCACAATTCAAGAGAAGTGCAACTATATATTTAAAAATGAAGAAAGAACATCAAGTAAACATTTTACTGGACAGTCAGCAGCCATTGGGTGTTGCTCACCTCCTGTGCAGATACCTGTCAAAACACCTGGCCTCATAGCACCAAGCACCTGGACAAAGCTGAGGCTCAAATAAAACAGAGCAGAATAATTCTCCTCTTGCCTCCTTATCTCTTTGTCAAGTACCACAGGGTTAAGAGAGGAAAAATGATCGGGTCCTTAGCAAATGACCAAGAATTAAAAACCAAACCAAAATGGAGCAATAAAAACAAAAATAAAACCCTGAGGTTAAGCTAGGGATTTCAGAGCCAGTCATTAGACTTCAACAGCAGAACTGAGGGAAAATTTAGAAAGTGAGGACACCCACCTTCTTAGGCCCTACAGAATTTGACAATACTATCCCAGAAACCTCTTCAGGGAAGAGTTCAAATACAAGAACAGGGAAAGTTAAACCAGATTTTCCCATAGGCATTCCTGTTGTGATCTTCTTGAGCTGAGGATGCAAAAGGTCAGGGCTTAAGCTGCTTTACAGAAAGTGAAGGCTGGAAGACCAATAGATGGGGGGACGTAGGTGCTGTTGGTAGCTCACCTAAGCTATCCCCCAATACAGGCAATGTGCAAAAAATCTGTCTGTGAAATCAAAGGACAGAAATGGGAAACTGCTGGAAGAAGAGTCCAGCAATCTTTATAAATGCCCACATCCATTCGGGATTCCAGGTTTATATTTTCTCTTTAAAAATCCAAAAACTGACACTTCCTTAGGGATCTCATCAATATAACAGGGCTGAGGGACATCAAAGTGAGTGCATCCTGAGGCCCAGTTTTATTTCTGGCTTCTTTCTTTCCAGCTTTCTGCTGGAGGGTCTACTCAAGGACTGAGAGTTCTTCATGACCCATTCCATCTTCTATCCCTGTGTGTGGTTCCACAGTGGTTCTTGGATCTGGATCACATCTACACATCCACATTGTTCTCAGCAGGTTTGGAGGAGCCAGGACACCTGCCGCAGAATCCAAGTTCACTCACAGACCTGAGATGCACAGTCCTGGTAAGGGGAGGAAGGCTGTGGCAGCGTCTGTTCTGGGCAAGGAAAGGTCAGTTATCTCCTGTGTGAGTGCTCTTGAGGTCAGAAGCACTGCAGATACTTACTCTATAAATAAATAATGAATGAATAAATAAATAAATAAATAAATAAATAAATAAATAAACAAACCAAAACACAAGAGGGCTCTTTAGAGATAAGCACCTCTTATCAGTTAAAAAAAAATCCCCTCTTGAGTTTCAAAGCCCTCATGCAGTAGTGATAAGTAGGCTCAGAACAACCTGCAGAAAGTAGAGCAATCCAGACAAGCACTGGAAAAGTCCCAACACTGGGTATTTCTCACTTGATGACACACAAGTCATCCTAAAGGTCCCCGAGGTAGTCTTGTTTTCCAGGAGTTTTAGAATGGCTCCAAACCCACTTGGAGCTTCCTCCTTTAATGCCATTGCACTCTCCCATGCATCCTGCGTCAGCCTCCATGGTGTCATGGACAAAGTGCCTTCTACTTGGCACTGTATGCCACTGTGCAGGTCTCAGTCATAAGCAGACAACAATGAAATGCAATTCCAAGGTCTGGCTTGAAGACCCCAATCCAAAGAGGACTTTGCCAAAATGATGCAGGTGTTCACTCGGCAGTTATTTTAGAAAACTACTAGAGAATTAAATCAAAGAAAGATGGCATGCAGCAAACATGCATGTCTATCTCTTGGTGGGCCCTGTACCGAAAAGATCTCCCATTGTTGTTCCTTCCCTTTTAAGAAGCCCCCCCCCCCACCTAATAGAAAGGAATCAATGCTTTGAAACTAGAAAACATTTCTGATATCAAGGGCAGTATGCACTGTTTAACTGAAGAATTCAGGTGACCAGTTACCAACACAAGGTATGCATAAACAGCATGTAGATGAGACACCTTGGTGACAAACAGGTCTTATTCCCCCAGGGAAGTAGTAGAGACATTCGACAACCCTGGAGAGAACTGATGCTTGGCTTCCTGTCCTCCCAGAACAGAACCTCAAGTTGAAGTTAGAGCCAGCCACAGGGCAGTCCAAACCTGCAATGAGTCATCCTTTGGACCAGGAATACCTTTCTGGCTTAGCCTTCTCACTGGCTCAAACACAAGACCCTGGAAACCAATAGAGAACTGGATCAATTGAGGGATACTCCATATTCCAATGGACTGGAGACCCTATTTCCATATTCCATTCACTACCACAAGTCACTGGGGAGATTCTGACCTTAAGCACATGAAACATGCTTTCTTCCCTTGGACTTAAGCTTTTTAAAAGTCTCATTTGGGAAAAATGCAACTGAAGGCCCTGTAATGTTATCCCAATGGCCCTGTGAGGAAGGAAAAGAAAAAAAGAAGCCCTCCTCCTCTTACTCTCTTCACTACCACTGCCCAGGGGCCATCCCAACAGGAAATTCTTCAAAGAATTCTACCCTGGATCAACAACTTCAACCCTAGGTTAAATAAACAAATCAGCATTTAGCCAAAGCTCTGTCCTCCTGCAGAAGGTCATTCAACTCAATGACGGTTGTGGCAAAGTCCACCAGGTCCACGAAGTCAGACGTGATGATGTTGACACCCATGGCACCAGGCTTCTGAGTTTTCACCCAGTCCAGGATGGCAGGAAGATTCCTACATAGAGGAAAGTGTTGGGAGAAGAGAGGAAAGACCCGAGAGTTTAGAAGGACTTCTCTAGAAAAGGAAACACAACATTTCCATCAATATAACAAAAGTATGTTAATAAAGCACAAGCCCCCAGGGCTAAGTCCATTTAAGCTTATATCTCCAGCAAGGATGAAGCTGTCTCTAATCCATCAGAAAATTAAATTTTCCAGGGTTTCTTTGATAGAAGAGGAGATTATTTGTCCCAAGCATCAAAGGGATACCCATGTCAATAGGACCTTGAAACATTAAGCTCAAGAGTCTAATTATTGCTGGGTTCTTTGATTTTTTATTATAACAAAAATTTCAAACATATGCAACATTGAAAGAATTTTACAGTAAGTAAATATATCCACCACCCATAATTTACCACTAAAATTTTTCTATACTTGCCTGCCACCTATCTATTCATCAACCAACACTATCCTTCCATCAATCCAGCTGTTTTTCACATAATTGAATGCAAACATTTATACACATCCCCTAAATGTTTCAGCAAAAATATGATTAAATAGGAGTCTCCATGTGTTTCTAGTTTTCTTGAAATAAAGATTACATCCAATAAAATGTGCACATCTTAAGTGTGCACTTGCTGAGTTTTGACAACCATATATAAATGACCCAAACTCATAACTCTATAGAGCATTACCAACACTCCAGAAAGTTCTCACATGCCCTTTCCCAGTCAATTCCTGCTTCATTCCCTCAGAGGCAACAACTTGTATTGATTTTTTTCCATGATAGATGATATTTACCTATTCTAAACTTCATGTTAACCATACAATGTGTATTCTTTTGTATGAGCTTCTTTTATTCAGCATAATGGTATTCAAACTCATCCATGGCATTGCATGGATCTCTATTTTTTTTTATTTTGTGGGTTTTTTTTTTTTTTCACCAGGGATTGAACTCAGGGCACTCAACCACTGAGCCACATCCACATCCCAAGCCCTATTCTGTATTTTATTCAGAGACAGGGTCTCACTAAGTTGCTTAGCACCTCACTGTTGCTGAGGCTGACTTTGAACCCACGATCCTCCTGCCTCAGCCTCCTGAGCTGCTGGGATTACAGGCATGCGCCACCATGCGTGGAGGGATCTGTATTTTTTATTTCTTAAATACTGCATACTATTTCACATAATGAACATAACACAGTTTGTCCATTTTTCTATTGATGAATACACGAGCTGTTTCCAATTTTTAGTTGTTATGAATAAAACTGTTATGGGAATTCTTCTATAAGGCTTTTTATGGACATTTGTTTTCATTTCTCTCAGTTAAATACCAAGGCATGGGATTACTGTATTATAAGGCTTGTTTACATTTAGCATTATGAGAAACTATAAGACTTGTTCCTAAGAGATTGTGCATGTGGATGCTGCCTCATATCCTTCCTCAAATTTGGTGCTATCTTTTAATTTTAGTCATTCTAGTGAATATGTAGTGACATCTCACAGTGTTATAATTTGCATCTTTCTGATGAATAATGGTATTGAGCAGTTTGTCATGTGCTTATTGACCATTCATGAAGTAGCTATTCGATTCTTTTACTAACATTTTTCACTTTTTGAACATGTTCAGCTACTGAAATTACTTATATGTCCTAGGTTCTAGTCTGTTAGATTTTTTTTTTATTATCAACAAAATATCTTAAAATGCTTTCAACCAATCTCTATTATATTTCATTCTTTTTTTTTTTTGCTTTTTAAAAAAATTTATATATGACAGCGGAATGCATTATAATTCTTATTACACATATAGAGCACAACTTTTCATATCTCTAGTTGTATACACAGTATATTCACACCAATTCGTGTCTTCATACATGTACTTTGGATAATAATGTAAATCACATTCCACCATCATTTATAACCCCATGCCCCACCGCCTTCTCCTCCAACCCCTCTGCCCTATCTAGAGTTTGTCTATTCCTCCCATGCTCCCTCTCCCTATCCCACTATGAATCAGCCTCCTTGTATCAAAGAAAACATTTGGCATTTGTTTTGGGGGGATTGGCTAATTTCACTTAGCATTATCTTCTCTAACTCCATCCATTTGCCTGCACATGCCATGACTTTATTCTCTTTTATTGTTGAGTAATATTCCATTGCCACTTTTTTTTTTTTTATCCATTCATCTATTGAAGGGCATCTAGGTTGGTTCCACAGTTTAGCTATTGTGAATTGTGCTGCTATAAATAGGAGTCTCCATGTGTTTCCAGTTTTCAGAGGAAAGTGCTGTGAGAAGAGAGGATGTGACTGTGTCTCTGTAGTATGCTGTTTTTAAGCCTTTTGGGTATAGACTGAGGAGAGGGATAGCTGGGTCAAATGGTGATTCCATTCCCAATTTTCCAAGAAATCTCCATGCTTTCCATATTGGCTGCACCAGTTTTCAGTCTTACCAGCAACGTATGAGTGTACCTTTTTCCCTACATCCTCACCAACATAATAAAAAATGTTGATAATAAAAAAATGTTGCTTGTCTTCATAATAACTGCCATTCTGACTGGAGTGAGATGAAATCTTAGAGTAGTTTTTATTTGCATTTCTCTAATTGCTAGAGATGATAAACATTATTTCATATATTTGTTTATTTTCTCCCATCCTGTAGCTTGCTTTTGTCTCAATGACACATTCGGATGAGTGGAATTCCTTAATTTTGATAGAATCAAACTTACCAATTTGTTCTTTTATAATTTCTGAGATCTAAGAAATCTTCACTTACTCCTCATTCAAAAAGATATCCTATGTTTTCTTCTAAAAGCTTTATGAGTTCAGGTCTAAGGTCCATCTCAGGTTAATTTTTGTGTATAGCATAAAGTAGGAGTCAAAGTTCACTTTTTCCACACAGATAGACAGTTATCCTGTCACTACATGTGGCTTCCTGATAGACTGATATCTAATCAGTTGCCTCATGAACAGTCTGCTGGTGCCATTTTCGAGACCGAAGGCTTCCTATATTACACCCTGAAGTTTTGCCCAGAGCTCAATTTAGTGACATTTAAAACAAAATTCAGTGTGATGGTTTCTACATTAGTAGTAAATGTGAACTACCATGGGCACTATAGAGGAGAAAGCCGTAGAGTGCACTCGTAATTTTTCATCATGATAAAAACAGCTCCACTAAATCCTCAATGGGTTGAAAATGACTAGAGGGAGATAGAAACTGGTGTGTACCTTTGGTGAAGGGACCAGAAATTTTTTAGGAAGATTTGCTTTAGGTCAAAAATTGAGAATAAGTGAAGTATTATATTAACTCATCTCTTTCTCTTCTTTTGGTCACACTCTTTGGTTGTCAATTTTTCCCTTCCATTTCTTTCAGAATACATCTAAAGCCACCCTCCCTCCTTTAGGAATACATCTAACTTCTCAGTCTTCTAGAAAGACAATGTTATTACAGCCTTGGTAGATTTTTTTTCCCCTTCCCCTCTTGCTTTTCCTCTTACCATAATGCCTATAATCAGTCCTGGATCTCTTCTCTTAATCAGTGGACTCTACTATCAACTCAAATCAATTTACATTTTATATTTTGTAGCAGATTATGACTTAATAGACTACCCTCCCAAGAATGCTCCCAGTTTTAGCTGGGATTCTTGAGAACTTCATAATCTCAATATGACCTTAACTTGTTGAATTTTGCTGTCCTTCAGCCTCTTCCTTGTAAAGCAGTGGTAATAATGCTCTCAGACAGATTTGGGGATAGAGATTAAGTAAAATAATACATATAAAGTGTTTAGTGCAGTACCTGGGATACATTAAGTAGCATGTAAGCAACTGGCAAAAGAAAAAGAATCATGAATAAGAGTATAAGGTAGAGATATTTGGGAGCTGGAAATAAAAAAAAAGCCTTCAAAAAGTCATCTTTTGTTGTTTAGGCAACAAAATGTTATGATCTGAGTGTTAGGGGCTGCAAATACTGACCTCTTTTGGAGACAGAGTTCACAAATATCTAGTGGCCCACGTGAAAAACCTGCTAGTACTCATGGTAAGAGGCATTCAGACTTCTTTTCAAAACAAAAGAACAAAACAAAACAAAACAAAAACCCCTAGTCTGTTAAAGTATGAGGTGCAAGTGCCATCTGCTGGCTGTCTTGGGAATGAACAGAATTGAAGGCCTGGATGCAACCCCAGCCAATAGCAGCCAGAGCCAAACCTTGAGGGATCCCTGTTAGTCTGAGCAGAGAAATGTGGGGAGGGTGTGAATCTGGTCTCCAGGAAAAAAGAGCTCTGCGTCCATTGCGGGTCAGTCTTCCCTAAGGCACCGATAAAATAATTGGGATTATGTGTAGAGAAAAGGACATGTAGAATCCACTGGAAAGAGGAGCCACTTTATTTTCTTAACTCCTGGCACTTCCCAGGATGAGAGGGCCATGAACAAGGCTGACAGATATTGCTGACAGCCCCTCAGGCTACAATCCCCTCAAGGTGCAAAACAGTAAGCTTAAAACTTGCCCTTGGCTTTGGGGCTCACTCTAGGACAAGGCTGGTTCACACTGCCTTCCTGGGTTTCTTTACAACCAGGGATGGCATACCTATTCTATGCCAGGCACTGTGGTAGGCATTTCCAGGTTAGGATAATAATCTTGTGGGGTTCTATTAATCCCTTTTAAATGGTGAGATAAACCACAGCCCAGAGAACTTGTACAAGGCCACACTATTATTGCCAAGGGACGGCATGAGTTTGCTAAGGTTTCCCTAATAAAATCTATGCTAGGTGGCTTCAACAACTAGAGCATATTTTCTTTTATTCCAGAAGTTGGAAGTCCAAGATCAAGGAGCCAGCAGGTCTGGTCTCTTCTGAGGCCTCTCTGCTTGGTTTGTAGATGACCACCTTTTCACATTTCCTATGCCTGAACACATCCCTGGTGTCTACATTTTCTCTTCCTTTAATGACAACAGTGAGATTGGATTAGGGCCTGTCCTAATTATCTCTATAAAAGGCCCTTCTCCCAATATAGTCACATTCTAAGGAAGCATGGTGACAGCTTCAATATATAAATTTGGGGGTTAAGGGCATAATTCAGCCCACAGCAGGGACCAATGTAGGCTCCAGTCTCAGGCCCTCTGATTTCAGTCCATGTCACCTTCTTGAGTTCCATGGCTGCTCTATCTTCAAGCTTAGGCAAAACTCATTTTTTTTTCTGATTTCAGGGGGAGTGCTAGGAATCTGAATTTTAGATTTCTATGAGTCTGGTGGAAAGTACCATAAAAATTCAGTTTTTGTGGATTCCTTCTAGGGTGATGAACCAAGGTGTATAAGATCTCATGTCCAAAGCTTGCTGAAGGCTTTATTGGGGTCCCATGGGTGGGGGTTATCTCCCTGCCAAGAAAACCACCTCTGCATGTGTAGAATAATGCAGCTTGTCTTCTTCCCCCTGGTTTGAGATGATAACCCGTGCTTAGGGTCAGCTGAAGCACCCCTATTCTTTTATACCTTAGGATAGACACTCTGAGTGCTGATGCTCAGGGGAGGGACAGATGTTTGCTCAGTAATTTAGAGGAGATGACAACCACATGCTGTGCTGGCATCTGGGAACACATTCCTGACCAGACCTGCATTTCTTCCTTTGGTTGATGAGCAGGCATAGGAATGCATGATCACACCCATGATATTCTTGTGATGAACAGGGATTAAGATGCCAAAGTATCTTTCCAAGATCAGGGATCTCAGCCTGCTACCAGTTGGACAAGAGCTCTGGCACACTGAAAGATCTTGGCCTTGGGCACATGCCACTATCATTACCACCAAACAAGGAGCTTGGGATTCATTTGCAGGCATACTAAAGTGCTAAGAATTAACAAATATAAAAATCATGGTGAAATTGAGGGTTAACGGTTGTAAACAAGGAGATCTGACCAGATTCAGGTACTAAGAAGACAAAAAGCCTGTGGATCAGAAAAGAACAGGGCAATAAAATGTGCTATATCCATGGCAGTGTGGCACACTGGAGAGGGTGGTGGTGCAATGACCAGAGTACAAGATGTGTGGGTCACCTAGAGCCACTGGATTCCACCTTAAGTGGGGATGATGAAGTGCTTTAGAGAATGTGTCCTCTGGAGCCTGGCTTGGGTTTAAAAACCAAATGAAGTCACATGCAAAAAAGGCATTTCATACTCAGGAAACAGTAAAAAGATCTAACTTACGCTGATTTTTAAATAGTCCTTCCTCTCTTACTAGTACAGCTTTCTGTACAGATTTTTATTATACTGATTTTTCACATTTCTAAGTAGAAATGTTCATACTAGTGTTTTCTGTGAGACTGAGAATTAATTCCACAAGGCAGAGACTGTTATTCATCTTGTACATTCACACCTACTTCCTCTTAGGTACTCAGTTTGTTGTATGAATAAGTAAATAATGTTAATCTACAAGTTTACTAAAGATATGAGGAAAATGGTGCAAGTTCATGATATATGTTATTTTTTAAAATTTATAATTCTGAATCCTCCAAAGAGATATCACACTGGATTGTTTGGTTCGAGCCAAGTACATAAATTCTAAGTTAAGAGTTATAGTCACACCGAAAGGGGTTTCTGGTTCTGTCCATAGTCTACAAAATCAGGAGCTTTCACCAAGAAAGAAAACTGCAGGTACTTCTTACTCTCTAAATTCCTGATTTACTGTTATCTGAACTCATGCTCTCCAAGCTCAGAAACAAACAAATAGGGACAAGTGTTGAATGAATATTTCTCTATTTGAAATCTGAACTCACCATACGGAACTCAGGAACCAAACTGATTCTTGTGAATATCTTTTGTTACCCAAACATATTAGCTGGAATTGTGAGGGATACCCTATTGTTCAAATGTATTATTTACATATTACATATGTATTATTTATATATATATATAAATAATTATATATATTATAAATAATATTATTATATTATTATAAATAATATTATTATAAATATAAATGTATTTTATATATATTATATAATATATATAAAATACATTTATATGTAAGGGAGGGAGAAGAACAAATTCTTGATGGGCCACACCTGAATTCCTAGCACTCAGCAGAGTGGTTTGTGATTCATACCACTTAAATGAGTGAGTACCTGGGCTAACAGGGCAGGGGCAGGGACATGATGAGGCCAGATGTCAGAAGAGATCAGACAGTGGCGTTGACTCAAAGTGGGTTGCTTTAGTATCAAAATGTAGAGAGTATTTGTGGAATAATGTGTACATTTTAATGAAATGTTTAGGGTTCTTTTGGGCACTATTAATGCAATCCCCTTCAAATTCACACCTTATTTCCAACACTTGGTGTTTTAAAAATTTTTTTTTAATCTCTGAAGTTTTACTTCCATGTATTCAGAAGAGAATCAAGGTAAATATTCTTTAAAAACCTAACACATGGGGTAGAAGCAAACTCTTACCTATGAACCAGGGTGTTCTTGAGGCCCCCCACAAGGCCTCGGGCGATGGTCTTCACTCTAGGGGTAAGAATTGCCTGGGAGACATGGAAGGAGCCCTGGGGGGCACGCTCACTCAGGGTGGTCTCCAAGAAGAGGATTAGTTTTCTCACACTTGTGGTATTTGCCCAAGGTGCTGGAATCTTCTTTCCTGGCCACAAGAAGGAGTACTGCTTGTAGAAGGGACAGTGGTAGAAGATAAGAACCTGAAATGTTCAAAACCAAGAGAGGCAACTCATGAAAAAGCCGAATGCTAACTAACCCCTGGGATTTACTGGGAGGAAAGACAAATATATGTGGGAATGAAAAAATTGTTATGTACATACTTTAAAAAATCAATGAGCAAAGATTTACTGAGCACTTCTATATGACTGACTCAAAGATTCTTTTATTTTTTGTCATGAACAACTTTGGAAGTCTGGTAAAAATCACTGCCACCTTCTCAGAATTATAAATGAATATAAAACAAAATAAACAAGATCACAAAGGAAAATAAAATAGACAAGATGACAAAGGAAACCAATGATAAGAAAATAGACCTATGAATACATTAAATACATTTGTAATAAATAAATGCATACCCCTCCTGATAAATTCATTGAATAAAATATTTTATTGTGAGTCTAGTAAGTCTCACAATTTGAGTTAGTGATGAGCACAAGTGAGGTTTTAAGATAGCTGTAATAACTGAAATGTGAGATGGACTTCTATGGGGATAAAATAATAAAGCCAACACCATTGTGGGCCACTGCCTGTACTTATAAATGAATTTTCAGTTAAAGTTTAGTAAAAACAAATGTGTAATATTTTACCATCCAAATTCAGTCTTGTTAAATTATATCCACCCACATCCCCTTGGGAAATCTATGGACTTCAAGCTTGAAAACTCTCAGGTTGGGTTAGCTCATGTGGTCTAGAAGTTATGTTTCCTGTGTTCATGAAATTGACACCGAGCTCTTGGAGTTTCGATAAACACATTGAACTGATTTGTGAGTCTGTAGATTTTTAACTGTGTGCCCTGACTCTGAATGAAATCATGCCTCCCAGTGGAGGAAGGGAATGTGCCACTCGAGACAGGGATGACTTCCCAGAGGCAATGGGCCTCCAGTGGGACGGCTCACGATGGTGGTAATTTTGAAAATAATTAGCCAGCTACATCCACAGCATTAATTAGTTTCTGGGAGGCAGCTGTGGGACAGGGAATTGCTATTTCAATTGTCCCAATTCGGATCTCTGTGTAGGTTTCTAGAAGTAATATATTTCTTCCCATTTTGAGCTCCCATGATCTGCTAAAGGAAAGTTCTGGGCATGCAGGGTCCCTGGACTGCAGTCCTCAGATAGCTGGCCTGGAGCCCAATCCTCCAGGCACCCAAGAACAAGGGCTTTGCAGTCCATCATGTTTCCAGTGTACATTCAGCTGGTGACTAAGGTGTTGACTGACTGTCCCAGAGGCCCAGAGCCAGCGAGTGCCAGGCTGCATGCACTAAGCAGGGTCATGGCTTGCTGTTTTTAATGGTTTTGAATAATGCTGACTGGCTGTAAATGATGTCTGTGGTAAACACGCATTAATGAGGTTAATCACAGGCTCACGGTAAGCAGATTGCCTGAGAGATCGTGGAGGATTTCCTCCTGGCAGTGGTATAATTGGCAAGTTTGGAAGGCTGGGGACTCCCAGAAGAGCTGCCCTGGGCAGTGGACTGTAGGAGGGGGAGGAAGCTGTGCAGGCTTGTGTCAGGCCTGCCACAGGGTCTCCCCTTGACACCTGGCCCCTGAGCTAAGCATCCCAAAAGGACAGTGCTATCCTTTGTTCTGCCTTGAAAAGGTACAAACAGTACAAATTTTGCAAGGGGGCTTCATGCTTTTCCTCAAGTGCCCTGTTGAACAATCTGACCCTGAAGGTTTCAGGGGAATTTCTGCCCACAGTGGAGGCCAGCCTAGCAAATCAACTCTCATTCTACAAGATTTCAGGGGTGGAGTCTCTCGCCTGTACTTTGCATCCTCTTCCCCACCTCATTCTGCTGCAGTTTTCTCTGAAACACTTTACCCTACAGCTCAGCAGCTCATGTTCGGTTTTCCTCTTGAGACAGTTTTAAAAACCTCATTTCCTTTAAGAACTATTCCTTGATTGACCGCCTCTTACTCTGAGCATTTCTTTACTGGGGGCCTTGGGAGGCAGATTTATGCTATGTTCTACTTTTCATCTGATTTATTTTTAAAAAATCCCTTCCTATGCTACAGAGCATTCAAGGTAGTCTTATCTTGTGTTTGCATATTAATTGTTTTGTATTTACTAGAGTTGCCTATTCCTACCTTCTCCATGAGATCATAAATACTTTGGAGATGTACATTCAATCTTCTGATTCATTGTACCCTCCGACCCCATATGCATGCCTGTGAGCTGTGACATACCTGCATGTTGAATGTATGAAATTTGACTAGATCGTAGTACACTTTTTGATATTAAATTGCATAATAAAATACTCAGGGTTAAACACAAGGTAGGTCATTACATAATGAATATTTAGAGTCTGACCATATTTAAAGTGGGAGCCCAACCCAGCACAGGGAAAAGACTGGTAATCCTCCTTGAGACTTATTGTTTTAACTTTTAAAGACTCGGCACCGGTCACATGGGGAAGGAAGGAGCATAGGGGGATCCTGGGATTTAGACTGGTGACACTCTCCCCCTTTCTGATATGTCATCATAGACTCTGCATAACTTTAGGGGTATTTGAGGTTGGATGACACAGTTAATTTATCCCATTCTTAAAAACCACGATGGACTTTCCTTCTGCTGCTAGAAATTCACTGTTCACACTATTTGTTATTCCTGAAGATACTTCTAACTCCTGCAGGTTTGTAGTCAATTTAGTTTGCAATACATCAGCCATTCAGAATATGAGCAGGGTACAAAATCATGAACTTTTATTTGAACTCAAATTAACCTTACCTGAAACCCCATATCAAAACCTTTCCTTTTTTCTATTCTACTCTGGGACCCTCTGAAATTAGGGGCTTATTGATAAAGAAAAAGCATTTTATTAGCAAAACAGATGAGAGCAGTTGTGAAATGATCAGGGAGCATGAACAGCCCTCAGAGAGCAGCAGAAGCCATGGGAAGTCTGGAGCAGAAAGAACCTGTGATGGAATCCTGGCTCTTCACTCACCCACAATGTTTCCTCCAGCAAGTTGCTCAATATCCCTATGCCTCAGTTTCCTCATCTGTAAAATAGAATACTAATAAAATACCTATCTCATAGTGTTGTTAGGAGGATCATGTGAGTTAATCCATCTGCCTAGCACATAATAAAGGCTTAGGTGTTACTGCTATTATTACTATTATCTAGTGATGTGAAAGAGAAACTCTCCGGGGATCAAAATCTCTCCAGGTTGGTTGGATCTGTGACTTTCAATATATATAAACTTGGGTTTGGGGGAGAGATGTGATAAATATTTGGCAAAATATCACAAAAGTTTTAGTGAGGAAAAATGACTTAGACATATTTTAACAAATACTAAGATTTACCTCAATCAGCCTCTGTGGAGTCAAAACATTTAGCACTTGCCGTCAAGTCTTCTCATTGGTTTCCCCACTTCTGCCCTCTCCCCCCTGCCCCAGATGTTGTCCTAGCACAAGAATCGTAGGGATCCCATTAAGACCTGCATCAGGGCAAAGCTGTGCTCAGAACTCTCCCCTGTGGGACCACCGACTATCTCTCTGACCTCTTCCTGCTCTTCATTACCTGCTTATTAGCTTCTGTCCCTGTTTTTCCTCAAAGATATCAGGGACACTCCTGCTTCGAGGCCTCTGTGCTGGCTGCTTCCTCTGCCTCCAAAGACCCTCATGTTTTACTCCTTTGAATGCAACCTTTTCCATAAATCTTCACATAGATTGCCCTGCTCATCCTATGCAAAACTCAACCAACCCACCACACAGTCCTGGATCCCGGATACCATGCTGAGCTTCTCCTTTTCCACAGTTCTAATACCATGCTGAGCTTCTCCTTTTCCACAGTTCTTACCACTTTTCACCAACACATATTTATTACCTTTATTCTACGACCTATCTCTACCCACTTGAATGAAAGCTCCACTAGGGCAAGGATCACTGTCTGCTTACTCACTGATAAGAATGGTACCTGGTACATACTGGTATTCAATAAATATTTACAAATACAGGGGCTGGGGATGTGGCTCAAGTGGTAGCGTGCTTGCCTGGCATGCACGGGGCGCTGGGTTTGATCCTCAGCACCACATAAAACTAAAATAAAGATGTTGTGTCCACCGAAAACTAAAAAATAAAAATATTAAAAATTCTCTCTCTCTCTCAAAAAAATTTACAAATACATAATCTTTAACTTATTTTTAACTAAGTCTCTCCCTGAATTCAAAAACATCTGCCTCTCTTAAGGATGTTTTGCTTTTTGCATCTATTAGGCAAATAAGCAACTTTGCTTTAAGGTACTTGCTTTTTTTTTTTTTTAAGAGACTATATTATTGGTTGCTTGATGTGACTTAGATATGAGGTGCTCCCCCCAAAATTCATGTGTGAGACTATTTGAGACCATTCCATTTTAAGGTGGAATGGTTGTATGGTGAGAGTTATAACCTAACCAATGGATAAAAACATTGATAGGGATTACCTGGGTGGTAACTGTAGACAGGTAGGGTGTGGGCTGAAGGCAGGTTTCTGGGGATGTACCTTTGGAGTTTTTGTCCCTAGTGAATGGAGCTCTCTCTGCTTCCCATTGCCATATTCTAAGCTGCTTTTCCCCTATCACTCCTTTTTCCCATGATGCTCTGTTTCATCTTGGCCCCAGAGGTATAGAGTGCACCGGAATCTCTGAAACTGGGAGCCCCAAATAAACTTTTCCTTCTCTTTAACTATCAGGCCTTGGTCACAGTGATGAAAAAGCTCATTAAAACATTGTTCTTTCCCTGAAGCTCTTCCCTGCTGCTACCATCCATGAAACCAGAGTGGAATGTATCTGAGTCCCACTTCCTTTGCCTGATCGTGTCCCTCATGGTCTAGGTTTGGAGGCTCTTCTGGAAACACACTCTCAGCAGGTGTGTTCAACAGGTCTTCCTTTCTTAACTCTGTCTGTGACCCAAATTCTATGAGGAGGGCCTGTAAAATAGTCATATTCCTGTGATGAATGACTTCATACACCTTTGTCAGCTAATACTGTTCCTTTTCACTCAATACCTTGGCAAGGGTGATCTGCGGAGACCTGAGAGTGTGGGTTTAAAGCAGACCTCTGGGAAGATAGAATGGTAAGGACCTAGTGGCCCATTTCACAATTTTGCCTCGGGCTAGTTCTGAGCAGGCCTTTCTGTCAATTTACATGCCAAGCAGATTGCCAAACTTTAAATATTTGGCAGGGGTTAACCCAGTGAAATAGAGCTCAGGGAAGCTTTGCAATTATCCTAGAGCTCAGGAATCAGTGTACCAAACAATCCCACACTTTCCAGCCTTTGAGCCCAGGGTTGAGCTGTTTTACAGATGAATACACAGGAAAAGCAGAAAGAGCTGCCTTCGTGCCCTTGACCGCTCGTCCCTCCTGTCCCTCCTTCCCTCCTACCTGGCGCTTCTTCTCCCACAGGGTTTGCAGCGTCATGCTTTCCACACTGCAGGCTGGACACAACTTGTTTTCAAAGGCCTCCTGGATCCGGAGAACCAGGCATTTGTGATGCGCCTCATCCATGGCATAGAAGTGGTTAAAATCGAGGAAGACAATCTCTTGGGGGTGTTGTGTAAGGAAGGAGTCAATCTCCATCAGCCCATCCCAGACCTTGATGCCAAAAAGCCCATGGATGAAGTAGATCTCCTGGTCAGTGTCCCCTGGCTTGGAAGACACACGCAGGTCAAAGTAGCGGATCCCAGCTTCCAGCTGTTCCCGGAAGGTCAGGTTCTGAGTCACAGACCACTTCTTCATGAGCTTCTTCACCAAGGAGATCCTGGCGAGGCGTTTGATAGCCTGAGTTTGGTCAGGCCCCACAGGGGACTTTTCATCCACCCAGTAGCTGAATGAATCATGGGAACCTGGACAAGGCAATAAAAGGGAAGAAGACATGAGGTGGGAG
Organism: Marmota flaviventris; assembly: GCF_047511675.1. Lineage (NCBI taxonomy): Eukaryota > Metazoa > Chordata > Mammalia > Rodentia > Sciuridae > Marmota > Marmota flaviventris. The sequence continues at coordinate 66,403,062 of NC_092505.1, forward strand.
CTGGGAGCATGGAGCCGACCGATAAGAAAACGACCGCAACAAAAATGAAGAACGCATTGTATGAAAACATTGTAAATGGATACTTGCAAGATTCTCCAAGCTTGCTGAGGATGAAATAAACGCAAATAAAAGCAATGCAGTCTTATTAGCAGCTTGTTAAGTCCAGGGTAACACTATAATTCTCACATATTGCTAGTGTGAGGTAAATTAATAAATACTCTACTGGAAAGCCATTTAGAAATATGTTGAGAAACAGTAGCTTTAAAATATTCATTTCCCTAATCCAGTAATTTCATTTCAGGAAAGCTGTGTGGAGGGAAGAAACTCAAATATTAGGAAATACAAAGATGGTTGCTAAAGAATATCCAAACACAGAAACTGGAGGTTGCTTAAGTGCCCCTCAGAGAAAAATGCTTCATGGTGGCACATACACTTTATTTACACTGTCACTGAAACCAACGGCAGGAAAACACTGTCTCTAAATAACGCTGGGACAGGCATTTTAATTTTAGGAAATGTAGAATTTAAAGAATTGGTCCCCTTTTTGTGCTTTTAGAATATAAAAATAAATAAATTTTAATTTTATGTATATGTGCCATTTTACTATTGTAAAAATCTGAGTCAGTAGGGATGATTTCTTGACAGATCAAATAATCTGATGCACTGAACACAAATTAGTGATCTTGTACTCTTTTTTAAAAACTGATATCTTGATAGTTGAAATTGCTATTCAATGGTTCCACTACATATTATATTCCTCTGCCTTAAGAACAAGAGGGTAGGAATCCTCTTGAACACTGAAATTATTTTGGTATAAAGTATAAGTGACTGTGATCTGTGTACTTTTGACTATGGTGAGAAATTATTTTACTAGTAAATATTTTAGGTGAAATTTTCTTTAACAATTATTTTTAATTTGTCATTCCTTTTTATCCATTGTCAGTCTTGATGCTATTTATTATCTATTAACTCATGTGGCAGGCTAATTTGTTTAGGGCTGTTCCTGGCTTTGAGGCTGGGGACAACACAGAAGTAGCTGTGTGCAAATCTAGGAGGAAAACGTCCTCGTTCTGACATTACTAACCATGTCCCTACCAAAACCACTCACATGAGAACCAAAATTCTTGTTCATTGTCATATGCTTTCCATTTTACTAAATTTTAGAGTAGGAACTTCATATATAATATGAATTTTTTAAATAAAATTCCACTGTTTTATATTATTTGCATTCTCTTGAATAGAAATCATTTCACATTGGCTTTACTATTTTATCATCTCAGAGATAAAGTGAACAAAAGAAAATCAGGTGACAGAAGATGCTCTATTTTTATGCAGCATCTAGAACATGGAGGGGATTCAATAAGTATTAAGAAAAATCATATTTATTAATCCTTAAGCAAATTGAATTTTGCAAGTGAGAAAATTACCAGCATATTTCAGATAAAAAAATTACCATTACTGATAGAAATGTGGAGCAAGTCCCTTTGGATCTTCCGCATTGGTTATCACTGTTAATAAGACTCACTGGATACTTGCCTAATGCTCTGCTTCCTTTGGCTATACAGAAACAAGAAATTTTTATATCTCCTCATTGAGAGATTTATTACAAACACCTTATATATGGGTGGTGAACAGCCAGTTCTCTTCTTTCTAAATTGTATTAAAAGCCCAGCTGTTCAGGATGCAGTGTGTAATACAGCACAAGGCACATATTGAACTTAATTCTTCCCTGGGCATCTGGGAATAGCCATTATCCAAGCACGGAGGAGAGACACATCCCCGCTGGGGTTCGTTTGTTGATGCTGAGCCCAGTTTCAACTCCAGAGGGAGATGTGCTAACAACCTCCAACACTCTTCTCCATGTCTGAGGACTGTGCAGAAATGTGACAACGAAGGGACCCTAGGGGCCGTTTCTGAACATGCAGGGTACCCAGCTCATCCCACAGAAGAGAGAACAGGCACAGTCCCCTTGAACACTGAGTCTCTCTTAACTCTGTTCCTTTATCATTTCTCTGGTTCATCTCATACTTTCTGACATCCTGTGCTTGGTACCTACTCCCCACCCTGATAGGATAAGATGATGGACAGGTTGTTTGCTGAATGTTTTATAGTGGCTGCCCTACCTAGGCTGACAGCAGTCAAAAGCAACCATCACTCAATAGCTACCATCAATATTTTTGTCTTTCTATTTATTTTTTTTTCTAGACAGCTTTTGCCTATTACAGAGTGAGTTACATAACATTCCAGCAATGTCATGCACTTAACTACTTTGTGAAAAAACAGGCTCAAAATGACCTCCGTGTTGTGCAGACAGTATTTACAATGTAAAGCAATCTGCAAACAGTACTTATAAAAATCCTTACATTTTACAGTGTAAATTCATTACATTCCAAATTCATTATCAAAATTTCTTCCCTTCTTCTCTTTCCAAGGAAGTTATTTTACTCTTTAAAAACAGTCTACAACAAGAGCGATTCCCCCACTTGCCCTGGGATACATGAATCAAATTCATGTACTCCCCAGAAAAGGAGAAATATGACTCTGCTCATTAGTCCTTGACTTCTTCTTTAAGAGAATGGCTGCATGGGCATTGCTACGGACAGCAGTTCCATGCATTCTGGTTTGTTTAATGACAAGGCCAGAAAACAGTTTAGGGGATCATCCTCTGTGAATTCCTGCTGATGAAAGCTTTTCCACTGCTACTACCCAGCACACTGACTGTCATCTTTACTCGACCCTCTATGTCTGCTTATCTCTGTCTAAAATAGACTTAAATGGTGCTCTTTTAATTAACACAAAGCACTTTCCCTCTTCTGGCTTGCCCTCAACACTGCTGTCTTCCCTTTCCCTCTTGTGGTCAAAAATCTTATTAACCCTGCCAACCAGGCTTGCTGCCTTTTCCTGCTCTGACCTATTATTCACTCCTCACCATCTAAGTCTTCCTTCCACCCTTTTATTGTTGATCCTGACAACTTCTAATCAACCAAATAGTTTTATTCTTCTTGGCTTCTTTGAGGTCTTGCCAACCTAGCTCTTTTCTGGAGCCTTCCATTGCCTTGAACTCAGTGATAGGGCTGAATATTTCTGGGCTTCTTATTCTTCCTTCATCTCTGTCCTATATCTTTTGCTTGCTCCTCTTCCTCTCTCTTATTTCCAAATTTAAATGTTTTCCAAGGATATGTTCTCTATTTTCTCCCTTTTCCCACTTCAGAGATTACACACCTCCCAGTTGACCACAGCACCTGTAAGTAGGTGACACCAGAAGCTTCCTTTCTAGCTCAGACTCCTGTAAGTGTGGTCCTCCACCTGGCAGCTTGCACACAAGACAAATTACATATTTCTTAAGTCAGCAATTCACACTGTTCTTGTCACCCCTGCAAAGTGCCTTTCCTGAATTTTGGCCAATAAATCACCCAGTCACACTTGAGGTCTTGGATTCTATTTGAATTCTTCTCACACCCCAGCTCTCTTCTTCCAACTAGTTATCGAAATTTTACACTTGACCTTTGCAACAAATATCAAACGTGTCTCTTCCCGCAACCTTTGACTGCTGCTCCTCATTAATAGACTCATTCCCTGTCGAATAATCAGGACTAAAAGGACCCTAATCCTTTTACTCCAGCAGCTCTCTTAATTTGTTCATATCAAAAGGTAGTGATTTTAAGGCACAGCTATGATTATGACACTTTCTTCCTGTCTCCCAAATCAGGTTCAAAAATCTGAAACTGGGAGTTAGGACTTTCTCCAATATGGCTCCAGTGCCTCATGGCCTCATCCTTCCCCAGACCTCGCTATGTAGCCTGGCATCCTTGGAGTGCAGTATACCTAGAAAGACAGATCTCTTTCTGGACTCTGTTTACTCTCATTTGCTGCCACCCTTTGTAAAATATTCTCTCATCCCAAATCTGTCCATATCTCCTCCCCAGAATTTACAGCCCATATTAAATTGCTTACTCCATATCTCTTTTCTGATCTGTAAAATGGGCACAACAGTACCTGTTGTCATAGAATTGTGAATATTCTAATACATGCCAAGTTCTTAGGTACACACTGACACGCAGGAAGTGCTGGACTATCATGATGTGCATTATCAACCAGTCTTTATTTGTTAGAAACTAGAGGGCAAAGGACTTATAAACTGAAGCTCCTTATCCTCAATACTGAAGTTCTGGAAGGTGGTCTTTTTTTCTGTGCTTGACTCATTGTTCCTCACCGTCTTATTGGTTGATATGCAGAGGACAGATTAGCCTGCATTTTATTGAACACAGCTAACATTCTCTAGTCACAGACTAAGCTCTAGTCACCACCCACTTCTAAAATCTTATCATTCGATTTTTCTACTTTCTGATCACAATTACTTTTCCTCTGCCTCATTGCAACTGCAATTTTACATTTCCCACCAATCCCAGAGCCCAGTACTGGATTTTCTTCATCCTTCAGCTTTTTCTGAGGCCATTCAGTTGCCATTGTCACCTGCAGGGTTAGTAATTATAACTATCTGAAAGCCGTTAGGATCACTGCTAAATCACGTTATTATCTTCACATAAATCATGTGCACAGCCCTAAGATGCACATGGAAATATTAACATGACATTTTCTAACAACATTTTTTTAAAGAAGGAAGGGAAAGGAGAAGGGTCTTTTTTAAAGAAACTTTATTTTTGTTTGTTTATTTTTATGTGGTGCTGAGGATCGAACCCAGTGCCTCACGCGTGCAAGGCAAGCGCTCTACCACTGAGCTACAGCCCCAGCCCCTAACAAATTTTTTGATTAGCAGCAAATGTTTTTCTCCTCTTCTGTAAGTTTTAGGAAACAATAAGCATCAGATATTATTAGATCACTATTTTCATTCAGACTTTTCTCCTCAGGGATTTTTGCTGTCATCTGAAGACTAATTGTATAAGTAGTAAGATATATGGACATAAGTCCTTCCTTAATACTCTATAATCCTAGGACCACTTTTAGCTATAGAAAAGTAAAGGTTTCTTTTTCTCCCCTCCATTTTCTGGAAATTTAGTTTTCTGTCTTTTTATTTACACAGTTATTATTCTTTTTCCTTCCTATTTTCTTGGACCATCAATAGCCATTAATAAATTTTCTTCTTCCTCTCTATGCATACCAACCTCTGGATAATGTATGTAAAGACACTTTGTAAAAGAAAGCAGTGATCCATAACCTTAGATGTTAGAATCATCCAGAGGGAGTTTTCAAAAAACACAACCCCACCACGATCCCATCTGGAATCTCTCTGGAGTGGGAGCTCCCCAGATGATTCTCTTGCATTCCCAGGCTTGACATCCATGGCCATAATACAAGCTTATCTTTCCTAACAAGTTCATTGGCTTCTGTATATGGCTTTCTTAGGTTGCTTATCTAGTGATTTCAATTCTCCAAATAACAAGATTGCTTTTCCTATATTGAGATAGATGCTCTCTTCGCCATCCCTTTGCCTAGGAATGCCACATTCAATGAATAATCACAGCTTTTAAATGCAGAAAAAAGATATTGGGAGACCTGGCTTTCCTTACTGTATCTTCTAGGAAGTGATTAGAAGAGGTTGCTTGAGATTAATAGGGGCCTTTGGGATGTGTGTTTGGTTGGAGAGTTCAGAAGAAAGTCACTGGGGCAGCAAAGCCCTGAGGAAAGAGAGTTATTGTGGAAAGAGGCTCCAGGATCTTTGTTTGGAGCTACAATTATTTCTTCCTGGACACCACTGGGGCACAAGAAAATCTAAGAGGTCAACAGCAAGAAAGAAGGTGGCCCTGTGAGTTGCAGGGACAATCAGTTTGCTCTTTATCTGGAGCACACATTGCTGCTTAATTCTTTCTCAGGTTTGTTATTTGGGGATTAGAAATCTCAATTGAGCATATAGCAGTTTTTAGTTAAAACACTTTCATTACCCATTTCTCACAAATTGGAAGAGTAGCCATTTTCTGAATGCAATTAGAAAGAACTTAAGGTACGCTTCTTGGGAACCTGATTTCTAAATAAAATGAAAAGAATTCAAATCACACACTCTGTACCTAAAATGATCCACTGCATTACAACACAGTGGCACATCAGAACATGTGGTAATCATACTCAAAGCCATGAAGGGAGGACTGGGGCGGGAGTTCAGGGAAACTTCTTTACCACATCTTTGGGAGGCATCCAGGGAGGTGGGGGTGGTGATCCCATGTCAAAGAACTCATCACATGACATGTTTAAGCATCTCTCTGTCTCCATCTTCCTCTAGTACTGCTCTGCTTTGCTGAGCCTTCAACTTCGAAGTCCATTCACCTTTCCAGGCTGGCTCACTGACCCCTTCCTTGACTGGGTGCCTCTCACCATTCAGGGTATCTGGCTTATTAACATTGACATCACAAAAATTAGTTCTTGTGGGGAGAAAAAATATCTTACTCTGATGCCCAGATATGCATAAGGTACATAAATAGATACATAGTACATCTGCAGTATTAAAATTTCACTTGGGGGTTGCCATCAGGATAGGGATGTTTAAAAAGACTGCTGAGCAGAGTGATAATAAACAAAAGGCTGAGAAACAGTTCCCTAGACTGAGCCCCTGGCTTGTCTGGCCTCACCTCTGAGACTGTGCCTCTTTTTGTCCTTATTGGCATGTTTCTCAAATCCCTCCAGCAACTGTTTCCCGCTGGACCTCCATCCATAGGTGACCAATTACCAAGAAGTTCTATTCTCATTTCCTGCCCCAGAACACTAGTAGGCTGGGAACCTTTCAGTTCTTCCCTTTTCTAGTTATCTCTAAGGTATTCCCAGTTGTCATCTCTGGGACCAAGAAGTCATTTCTCAGCCCCAAAGGACCCAGACTAGCAGTCTATATATATCAGCTTAGGAAGCAGAAATTTACAAATGATGAGCCCTGAGACTAATTTAGTGAACTACCTCAGCTCAGAAGAAGCTAAGTGGAGAGTTCTCACAGTGGTTAAGAGCATAGGGTCTGGTACCAGGCTGCTTGAATTCCTAACCTATTGACTAGCTACATAACTGAAATACTGTGTTTTGTTTCCTCATCTGCGAAATAGGGATAACATCAGTACTAACTTCATTGGTTTATTGTGAAGACTAAATGAATCAAGTCAGGAAAGCACTTGGAAGATTCCCTGGCCAACAGAATGGGCTCAAACATAACCTATTATTAAAGAATTTGTCATCTTCTACCTGGATGATACTATCAGAGAAATAAATAATTGAAACTTCAGTAAATATTTATATTTAGATACTGCCATGACAATTAACATTTACAGCTGGGAAAAAGAAGTCTGAAGTTTAAGTGATTTATTTTAGGTTAAAATCAATATCAAAGGAAGCAACTTCAGATCACAGTATTATACAATTAAAGTTTCTATTAGCACTAAAACAAAACTTATAAATGATGTCCAGTCTGTTCCTAGGTCCATAATTGGAAATAATCATGATTTGAGAGTGTAGGAAAAAGAGTTCCAAGAATGTTCTTGAACCTTTTTTTTTTTTTTAACGATAGAATCAGACATCTGCAAGGGATTTAAATATTTTAAAAAATAGAAAAACAAATCTAACCTATTAAAAAAACATGTTGGATAGAAGATTTTTGGAGAGTAAAAGTCTACATAATCCATTATTTAAAATGGAAACAAACAAACAAAAAAACCCAGTAATGTCTTTCCAGCTTATGGGAGGAAAAAAGCACCCTAACAGTTTTCACAAATATCATTAAAACACTCAAACATCTCTTCTGGATTTATTTTGAACAACTTTTCTGTATTTTCTCAACATGCTTTATCACTTCCTGTTTTTCTTTGCAAGTATGGGTTTTTGAGGCTTCTTGACTTTGCCCATTTTATTCACAGTCTTTTTGCTTTTTTTGGAAGACATTTTCACTTAATAATGTGACAAGTTGAGAGCACTAATGCAGAACTCTAGCCTACTGGGAAAACAGCAGAATAAGGATGCAACGCATTTTTTATTCCACCTTCTGGCCTGGATGCACCTGCAACTTAAATGTTTTAGTTAGCTCATGCATGTGAACTGACTGCAATGAGATTTTTTAAAAAAAAATTTAGACAGTGAATTCCCAGAAAAACATAAGTGTTATAGCAAATGTTTAGATAGGTAGAGTTTGGATAGTCAGGGATATCTATAGAGCTGTTAGAACTAATGTTCTCTCAATTAAAGTATTTATGTGCATGTCTATATGTATATGTATAAAACTGGGCCATCTGAAATGAAATACCCCCAAAAAACCCTATTATTTAAGGGAAAAATACCACTTTTTATTTATTTGAAAAAGTATCTTTAAGAGAAATGAACAAATCTAGTTCTCTAAAATATTTGATAGAACTTCTAATAGATATTATTAATTTTTCTCTAAAAACATTTTAGAGGCAAATATTATTCTAGGACCATTTTTGATAGGGTCCCCTAAGCACCACATAAACCCCATATTTTTATCAGGATTTAATCATATTATTTTTGTAGAAATTAAGATGGTATGTTCCATTACAAGTTTGGGCTAAAAACATGTACTTGATATGTATATATTTTCTATTAGAAATAGAGAGTTCCATTAGGGTTTCTCTATTTTATCAGTCTGAATTTTAGGTTTCCTAATTTATAATTTGCATATTCTTTCCCTGGCTGTTAGCCTACACCATATGTGTTATGGGAGGCCAGAGTAATACAGGCAGTTTGGGGAAAAAAAAAAAATCACTTGGTACAGTAGATTTTTCAGTTACCCACTGAAGCTGATGCTGCACAAAACTGCACTGAATGTTAAATTTATTTCTTCTAAATTAATGTAAAATACACACAGTAAGTACAAATTCTATATTGTGGGCAAATTAAGATTTTAGTTGCAAAGACCCTGTCCAGTGCAAAAACAACAACAACAACAACAAAAACAGGCCAAAGACTGAAAACTTGCTCACGCTTTAGTAAAGCTGGGTCATTCATATGATGCTGGCTACCAGGAGGTGTCTGGGCAATAGCAAAGGCTCAAGTGGCCTGGAAGATGATCAGTGCAGACAGCAGAAGAGAAGGCTACACTGTGCTATAGAAAGAAAAGGTATTAAGTGTGTAAGTCCAAGAAAGAGAGTAATTTGCTCCTATCTCTTAAGGAGGTAAAGAAAGGAGAACACACCCCAAATGGAATTAGAATCAGAAACTGAGAGGCTAGGTAGGATAATGGCTCTACCTCATATTGTCAGTCCAACTTTTGAGTTTCAGAGATGATGGCCTGGTTGCTTATTAAGCAATTTTAAAGTTTTTTTTTTTTTTTTTTTCCTGAGAGAATAAAAGGAATTTATGCTTTGATTTATACAGAGAACAGAAGATTCTGTCTTCATAGACTTTCTATTAAAATAATCTCTCAACATTATTTTTTAGAAAATGGACTGCAAAATGAGATTTAGTCTTCAACGTTATCTCACTAAAAGTGCTTGCATTTTAGTAATGTATAATTTTTTTTAGAAGTTGAAAAACAAAAACCAAATGTACTAAAATGAAAGCAGTCAAACCTTCCCACTCAAAATCATGTGATTAAAAAATCTGGCAATTTTCCCAAGGTTTGGAGAGATCGTTGTTGAAAAATGACTAAATTTACAAATGACTCCAAATGTCTCAATATGTGTCAGTCAGCAAGGCAAGGTTTCTGGAAGAAGTGCAATTCAGGCATTTCTCACTCATTTGGGCACAGCTCACTCTCTCTGCATGAGTGTGCACTCAGATTAGGTGGTGACAAGAACTATGTGGGGCCACATCTGAGGCCCTTCAGAGAGCACTGGTCCAGCTGGGCTCCAGGTTGCTGGTGGTCAGGCCCTGACCCCCAGTGGAGGCCCTCCCTTCCAGGGTTTTCCTGACTCAGGACAGGGGCCCGCTCTGTTGGACTGGGGGCTTTCATATGTCCTTGTGAAGGGGCACACAAGCAGAGCAGGGACAGAGGGAATCAGTGTAGCAGGGATGTAAAAAAACTGCTGGAACAAACCACAAATCTGGGGCCAGTTAATGAAGATTTTTACCCATGACTTCTTACAAAATGGGCATGTTAAAAAACAAAAATGCTCTCTTGAATGTGCATAGTAAATGCCTTATCTGGAACAAGAATATGTGATAAGAGAAAACAAGCCATTTCTAATCCCCATTCTCCTCTAAGCAGAGTGAATCCTGGTAACTGTAGTATCTTCTGTTTGCTAAGCACAAGCGAAATATTCATCTCTGGCATTAAGAGCTTTTGACACACTTGAACCAGTATTAATAACTGGGTAGTGCACACAAGTTTGGAGACAGAAGCTTGGAAACACCTAAGCAGCTCTGGGGAGGAAGGGGAGAGAAGCCCACCCACTAGGAGTAAAGGCTGCGGAAACTGAGACTGGAAGTGGGGCAAAGAAAGGGGGTCTGATAGGGGGATGTAGGACTAAGGAAACAGTCCCAAGAGGAGACAAACCGAATGCAGAGTTCTCATAGATGCAGTGCAATTTCACTTCTGTGTTTCTCACTAAAAGATGGATGAATGTTTTTTTTTAAGAGAGAGTGAGAGACAGAGAGGAAAGAGAGAATTTTTTAATATTTATTTTCTTTTAGTTATCGGCGGGCACAACATCTTTGTATGTGGTGCTGAGGATCGAACCCGGGCCGCATGCATGCCAGGCGAGCGCGCTACCGCTTGAGCCACATCCCCAGCCCCTGGATGAATATTTTTAAAGTGACAATTTAAAAGGGTGCCCTGTTATTAAGCTGTCTGAAGAACGCAGGTGTCTCAATCCAACTCTGTTTTGAGGCCCCATCCCACCAGGAGCTCTGCTTTCTCAGATCTTCCCTCCTGGCATTGTCTCACCTGGTACCTGGACAAAAGTCCACAGGCAGAGGCCAATCTAGCTGGGGAAGAGGGTTGTGCTACCCAAAGGGGAGAAGAAGGTAGGAAAGTGTAAGGGAAAGCCCTTATTTGTTTATTTATTTGGGTGTACTGGTATTAGAACCCTCTCACAGGGTCCAGAAGTATAAACACAGGTAAGCAAGATGTACAGAGTTAAGGGCATTCTAAGGAGAAATCAGATGTACAAAATAAAGGAACAAAAGAGCACAGTAGAAAATGAGATGAACAACAGGAATGGCATTTCACGAATACTACAGCCATGGCCAGAAAATGCATTGTTCAGTTAATCTGCACATATAGGAGATCTTCAAAAATGAGGCAGGGAATGTCTTTTCATTAGTTGACTCACCATTCACCACCACAAAAGGAGCCCAGCTGGAGCTTTACTCTGCCCAGAGGAGCACTTTGGTGGCTAGAATGAGGCAGATCTGCACCACCAAGACCAGGGGCTCCAGCTCTGTGACTCCACAGCTATAGATGACTCTGATGAGGAGCTTTTTATAAATAATGCATGCCTCATCTCATGTACTGTGTGTGCCTTATTTCAAGGTAACAGATTACCAGAAAGGGAGAGCGAGCTACTGGGACTCAGAAGTGAGGCCTGCAAACTCTGAGCAGTCTTTTAAAATCTGCTCTGGAAGGACAATAATCTACACAAACCTCTCTGGGACTGCTGTACCTGAACATGTATTTGGATAACAGAAGCCAGCCCATTTCTTTCTTTACTTTTCCCGGTTGTGTAACAAAAAGATGGTGGCCCCCTTGTTGTGTTTCTCTTACCCCTCCCTCCCTACCATTTATACACCATCGGACTATTTCCTGCAATTCTCCAATAAGGGGGTGGAAGATACAGATGGAATGGCCAGACTCTACACTTGCACTGACATTTAAAGGTCAAGTCTCCTTGTATCATAAATAATGATATTTTCCTCCCACATGTACGAAAGGGATAGCTCTGAGAGCTACTGGGGCGGGGGTGGTGGTGGGGAAACCTTTGAAAGTTCACTGGGCTAAAAAGATTTGATTTACTGCAATTTTGCCGAATGCTTTACCTGTGATAGCTTATGTCATAAAGAGTTGAAGAAAATTAAAGGATGAATCCATCCAGCTATTGTTTTGTACCTCTATTTTTATCGATTATAATACGGTTTGCTTCACAATAAATTAAGATTCCTAAAAGAACTGGAACAATGACATAAATAGGACCTAGTTTTCAAAAATTTTCCTTCATATATGGTGTTTTTTTTTCTTTTTTTAACTGCTAGACCTTTTGTGCTAGAGATTAGGTGTTACCTCTGAAAGAGTTTCTATCTGTGGGAATACCATATGGCCAAGTACCACTGAAACTTCCCTGTTTGAAAGAGAAATTGTTTTGGAGGAACCACATATTCAGCATGCATTTCTTCAAAAATGGTCTCTTCTTTTCCTTGCCTCCAGTGCCCATGGAAGCTTTTCCACCTAAGAACTAAAAGGCACTCGGTTTCCCTCCCCAATGTTTGTACCCCAGATTTCTACATTATCTTGCTGGTGACCCCTGGCAGGGGCTCTTGTCTGAAACTAACTAAAACGACTTCAGTTTATTGAATGTTTTTAACACATGCCAGACTGGGCATTTTATTTACATCATCTCATCTGATCTCTCCCACAATCCTGCAAGGCAGTGGTTACATGCCTGCATTTTATAGATGAGGAAACAGAGTCTGGGATTAGCTCAGGGTTGCAAAGATTCCAAGTGGCCACCTAGGATAGATATCTGGGTCTGTCAGACTCAAATCCACATAAAGATTCTCTAGGGATGACATAATTTCTTCTATATCCTTGCTGATTAAGTAAGTCAAATACATGCTCATCTACTTTTGATAACATCCCAAGGTTTTTCTTTAGAGCTAAATGCCTGGCCTTCATCCCAATACAGAGAAAATTGACTAAAGCTATTTAAATTTTGTAAAGACTGGAAGAATTTCTATATAGGGACACACGAGGGCACTCTAACCTTCTTTCAGTTGAGTAAACATTTCCTTTGTAATTCCACTGCTCAGAACCTTGGTCCCAGTGCTGGTTCTGCTTTGGTACTTATTTAAACTTGGGTTTTCAAATTCATACTCAGAGCTCAGTTTCTCCATTTCTAAACTTAGGAAGGTAGATAAAATGAGCCTTAGGGTCTCTTCTATCCTGAATTGGATGCTTCCAGTTTATTAACTACTCATTAAAGGGATTTATGACCCTATTTAACAAGGACTATTAACGATTGCAAAGAAATGTTTCTTTCATACTTACCACACTTAAACTGAAAATGTGCTTTAGATTTAACTCATCGTATATACAAAAAAAAAAAAAGCCCTCAAATCATTTCCAAAACAGGTTGTTATTTCTTTTTTGATCATCCAGAATTTCATCAAATTGCTGGAGAAATTCTTTCCTCTCCTCCAGATTCACAGTGACATTTTCCTGTCCACTGACGCTGGGTCTACCCTACATTGACCAAATGCATTGGCTGGAAGCTCGTTGCTTGTTTAGTTTCTATGTCACAATTTCCTTTACTCTAAAGGCTGGGGCTCACTACTTTGTGGGCATTTTTAATAAGATTTATCATGGGGGCTTTGAGAAGAGAATCCACCTTTGTTATCATGAAGATTGGCTGAAATATTTCACAGTGCAGGGTTATTTTAAGATTCATTTGACAAACTGAAGAATAACCAAGATAGAAAGATGCTTTTCAGCAGATCCCCTTAAGGACAAGAAGGGTCTTTCTTCCTTCCTATAAATGAACGGCTAAGCCCAGTGCTCTGACAGAGGAAAGGGAAAATACAATAAGTCACAGTCTAAATTACATGGAATGATAGGTTTAAAGGAAATTTGTACATTACACTCAGCAGGGACAGTGAGTAGAAACACACCCACTCTCAAAGACCAGTGTTCTGAGGAGCTTGCACACCTGCTAATGCCTCATGCTGATTTTTTTGTACAGAGGCAAAAGATTTTTCCTCTGCTAGAGCCTTGCTGGGTGATTACCACACAGACCACTTAAACCAGTAGGCTGCTTTTGTTGCAAGTCAATAAAAAGCCTCCTAGATGTCTGGTCTTAAAAAAAAAAAAAAAAAAGAGGGCACTTGTTCAGCCAGACCAGGTCAGCAGGAAGTCCTTCAAACATAACCATCCTCATGGGTGCTCCAGCAGAAGAGCCCTGGCATGGAAACAAAGCCCTCAGATGAAAAGAATACTGCCTTTTATTACAACCAACTAAAAGTGCTGAAGTTATAGCTGAATACTAGGTCAATTTCCAACTCAAAAAATGTCCTTTACTTAATGCAATTAAATAAATTTGGTAAGGCTAATCTTCACAATTCTAGCATTATTATCAGGACTTTTTCAATCTGTTTAACTTCTCTGTGCCTCAATTTCTTCATCTGTAAAATGGGGTTAACAAGAATACCTACATCACTGGGTTATTATAGGATTAACAGGGTTTACCTATATCAAGTAAAGCAATATTGGACACCTTAATCACACCTATACAAGTGTGATTAAGAAGACTATTCTTTTACTTTTGTTATTACTATCATTGTAGTTTTCTTATTTTAAAAGCCTTAGGACACCTTAAGATTTTTCAATGCTGTTACAAGATTGTGTCTCATCCTAGGCATTATTACTTGCTTTCTTAAGTTACCTGAAAATATCTGTTCTTTATGCATAAGTCCTTTGTAGACATTTCAAGATTCCATGTCTCTCTCTTCCTTGCCTCTCAGACTACCTCCATTTTTTCCATAAGGTACTCACTCTGAGCCAGACACCAATTGTACAGAGAAGACAAAACACTGCTGTGCCTAGCAGAGAGACAGAGAACAGTCCCCGTGGGTGACACTATCCCACCTGTAAAGGAGACATGCATAGAAGTCCATTCTGAGCTGCTTCTTACAGGATGAATTATAAGTGGCCAAGTGAAGTGGGGGTGGGTATTAGAAAAGAGGGCATTATGGTAGAGAAAAGAGAAGTTCAAAGACTGAAGTCATAAAAAGGACATTATATTTCCTTCTGGGGTTTTCTTTGGGTCCTACATTGCCTCTGGCTCCCTAGAGGTTACAAAACAAAGATCAAGTACTCGGTGCAATGTTGGAAACAATCCAGTATAGGTGTGTTTTGCCAGGTCTTTTCCATTTCTTTCACCTATCATTTCTACAGTTAGCTATGGAGGCTGTTATGGTTTCAAATATAAGGTGTTCCCTCAGTGCCTTAATCCACTAGAGTGGTTTAACTGGGTGGGAACTGTAGGCAGGTAGGGTGTCACTGGAAGAGTTATTCTCTGGGGGTTCCTTTGGGGCATATACTTTGTCTCTGGTGAACAGAGCTCTCTCTCTGCCTCTGGATTGCTCTGTCCTGTTATCCTCTGACAAGCCCTTCCACCATGATTTGCTGCCTCATTTCAGGCCCAGAGCAGTGAAGTTGGCCATTTTTGAACTGAAACCTCTAAAACCATGATAACCAAATAAGCTTTTTCTCCTCTAGGTTCTTCTTGTCAGATTTGTTTAAAAAACAAAGAAGCCTTACTATCCTTGGGAACTATCCTATTGTTCCTAGGCTTCTTCACATTTTAATTACCTGTATGTGACCAGCCCACAATCATTAGTTTGAGTCACCTGACTCCAGCATGCCAATTTAACTGCTCTTTGCTTTGTGCTTCCAGGGCATTTAGTTCCTACCTGATGAACTTTGGACCACCTGACTGTAAGTCTTTAAGGGCAGGATAATGTCTAATTCATGCCCATATCTCCAGGTTTGGTAAGTTTCTGGCATATAGAAGGTATTTAATACATAAATATCGAATAAATAAAGTCACGAATATCTGAATGAACCGACGCACAGGGGGCTGCCTAAAGCTGGCAAGTATAGATGTCCTGATCATTTTCCAAACTTCTCTGTTCCATTCATCTCCTTTACACAGGTAGAGTTCACTCTCCCTACCTTTTCACTCCCAGCACCTGTTTACCCCTAGATCCATTTATCTCCATTTGTCCTTCTAGCTTGAGTTATCTGGGTCAATGAAGAGGAAAAGTGTCAGAAAACACAGAGTACAAAAATAAATCAGAAGGGATGACTAAAAAGAGGGCTATAATAAAATATTGCACTGAACAATTTAAAAAATCACAGAGAGTAGATTCCCTGAAATTTATACCTGCGTAATTTATTTTCTAATAACCTCTCCTTGGGACCTCTCATCTCACACATCTGAATTAGGTCCTTGGAAAAAAACCACTGCATTTGTAGGGGTTTTGACTCCCTATTAACAAGTGCAGAAAGGCTGAGGCCTATTTAGCATATTCAAAATGAGCCAGCCTGGAGTCCCAGAACCAGACTGAGGGACCATTTAGTAGTCTTCCATCCAAAGAACAACATCTTTAAACCTTCTTGTCAATCCATAGGGACAAACTTCACCTCTCAGCCTTCTTTTCCATGAGGCATGTGGGAGAGTGTTAATAATAACCACCAAACTGCCAGCGAAATCTAAGAGAGCCATGTGGCCAATTTAATTTTTAATCAGTTGCCCATTGAATTTGTAATTACCCACAATACAACAAAGCAATGTGGAAGGCAGGACTCCTAGAAGCAGAGGATATTGATCAACTTGTTCATTTTTATGTGTGGAGAAGCTAGTGAGCAATCCACTGCCTGAGGATAGATATCAGTCTTGGGTCCTGCTTTTACCCCCACCTGGCTGGACAGGTTAAGTGGAGTACATGGGAAGTTTCCAGGTGCTTTCCAGACTGATGATATTTTCAAATGAAATATTTATGCATGAAACAAATGCAAGCAGAGCTTCTCTGGTTAAAGGCCTCTCTCCGAAGCCCTCACTCCTGCCCTGAGGTGTCCTGGGAGGTACCAAGAGGGCAGCAAATCTCTCCAGGATTCTGAAGGGTACAAGAATTATTCAGTCACCATAGGCAGCCCCCAAATCAAACCCCACAGCCTATGATTCATTCAAGTCAAGGGTTTTCAATGCCGGTAATGGGAGGTACTTGAAATCCCTCCACATATGGGTGGTCTCTATTCTCTTTTCAAAAGATTCACTTCTTCCTCAAGTGTTCTATAGACCCCGAACCCCATACCCCAAAAGATATTGTGGAGATGATTCATTAATAAGAAATTCTTCCTCTATTCTGCTAATGTTCATTCTGCCATCTCCAAAACAGATGGCATCGTCTTTTGTCAAGTAGCCCCTCAGGAGGGACACTTGGGCATTCCCTGAGGAAATGTCTCAGTTCTAGATGACAATATCTATTTAACCACATTTCATTGTTTAACCTATAAAAATGATGCTGAGGTTTAGGCTGAGAGAAAAAATTAAATTAAATGTTCTACTACAAAATTCTCTTGCTTTTATTGAGTCTTTTGGTACAATTCTGTACATCAATGTGTGAAATCAACAGTATTGATGACTGAGGTAAAAGTAACAAAAGGTTCCCATTTCAGAAGTGACTGGCACACATAGCTAACTCCCATGCTCACCTCCAAGCTTCCAACATGACTGGAGAAATAAACAAGAAATAACAGAACTCATGCAGAAGAGACAAACTGGAAATTCTCCTCTCTGGGACTTAAAATTCAGGATAGATTTTCTGAAAGAAGTAAAATTTTAGTTGAAATCTAAAATGAAATAAAATAAATAAGGGTACAAGCTTTAAACTCAACCCCTCTGATCTTAAATGTAATAGTAGTGATAGGTGAGGGCAGGGAACATACAAACTGTGAAATGTAAGATTCAGTTCTGAATCACCCCCCCTGGGCTCTACCTGTGTCCTCTCATTCTGAAATGTCCCACAGGTACCGCAAACTCAGCATGGCCCAGGCTAAGTGTATCTGTTTCTTCCACCACTCCAAACCTGCTGCTTCTCCTGTGCTAGTGTCCTTGGGAATGCCACTTCCTCCCACTTAACCACTTATCCAAGTGTTAACACTCCAATTAATCACCATGGCCTGTTGATACTTCCTTCTAAATGTCTCCAGAGTCTGTCCCTTTTCTTAGCCTATGGTTTTACTCTCTTTTTCAGGTCACCTCCCACTTGAATGACCTCAACAGCAGCCCAATTCGTCCCCTTGGCCACAGTTCTTCCTGGTTCCACACATTCTGTGCTGCAGCCAGAGAGATCTTTCTAAAACACAAAGTTGACCTTGTTATTCACCTGCTTAAATCTCCTCACATTCCTGTGAAGATAAAACTAAATCCCTTTAACATGTTTTATTGGACCTCTAAGTACCTTTATTTCCAGCCACTCTCTTCCTTATAAACTTTGGTACAACTATGATAAATTATTTTGGTTCATTAATGGCCACTGTCTCTCTTGAAGGTCATCACCTATATTGTAATCTGCTGCCCAACCCAGAATACTGTAATCTGGAGGACTAGTTCCTGTGTATCTTCCAGAGTTTGGCTTCTCATGACTTCCTCCAGGAAGCCTCCAAAGACTTACTAAGGAGCCTATATCTTCTTCCAGCTGTAACCTATACTCCCACAGTTCTCCTACATGGCATGTTATAACTAATTGATGAAATATCCATTTCTCCAACTAGACCGTAAGCTCTTTGAAGGTAAGGACTATGTCTGTATCAATCATCATTGAATTACCAGTACTTGGTAGTGAGCCTGGCATATGGAAGGAAATTAACACACTCATGTTGTATAGAGTGAAAGAAACAATGATTTTCTCACCTTAACCCTCACTCTGTCTAATAACTGATGGGTCATTATATTTCATTTCACTTTTATACAGTTATCTTACAGGCTTCCACCTGACCAAGTCTTTCAGTGGCTGCTTTTTGCTTTCAGGATAATGTTCAATCTTAGTATGGCATACGAGGTACATTAAGATCTAGTTCCTGTCACTTTTCCAAGCTCAATGCAAAGGTCACCTGTTCTTCGAAGCCCAGTTTATCAAGTTTTTCTCTTACTACTAGTAATAAAATTGGGCATTGGTTTCCTGAGTGTTATACTATGCATTCTTTTCTTTCATGTTTGAATTTTAGCTTTATTCTAAGATCATAATCTCATGAAAATCAGAAAGAAGAGTCTTATTCATCTCTATAATCATTTTATCTAACACAAATGCTGGCACAAAAGGATACTCAATAAATATTTTGTGACTTAATTTTCTTTTAAACAAATGCAGTTTTCTACATGGGTAATGGAAACTGGAAAAAGCAAAAGGAGTACACAGGCACTAATTTTTTTTTAGTCAAATTAATACAACATGCTCACAAAATTTTCATGAGGATCCATATGGGCACTCACTTCCTGTCAGGATCTGAACTCAAACCTAGGGAGGATGGGTACAAACCCTGTTTTCACCTTTTGCTGTTTGGCTTTTTTTTTTTTTTTAAATCTAGTTTCAATTGCACTTTTAAGAATACTGCTTTCAGTACATAGCCTTCAAATCATACATGTTCATAAAATATTCATCCCAGTCTGACAGAGTCTAGGAATTTTTCAGTTCTATCATTACTGCAGACTATTGCTGCATTCCAAAACATTTCAATTACTGGGCACAAATGAGTCCTATTTTCTCCTTTATTTTGATACTGTTAGATTGGTACAGAAAAAAAATACTGATAAAATATCCTTTGAGAAGAAAGGATATTTTATAGCCAACAGTTATAGAGTAACTGAAAAAAAACTGTTATTCTCTTAGTCTGCCTAGTAGACAATGAATTCATGAAAAGACTACCTGTGTCTCCCAGAAAACACAGCCTAGATGTCCCCCTTAACAGCAACACAGGGCTCCATAGCCCAACCCACTTTCTCTTAGAAATGCCATTCTCCTGTATAATGTTTGATTCTAATGGTCTGGCAATACAATCCAAAGCTCTTCCAATATTTAAGTAAACAAGTGAGAAAGTAGCAAGATTCCTGCTTAACCAAACACATGAAGTACAGAAATTTGATCACAGGTTTTCCCCACCTAGATTTGTTTCTTGATGTGTGCTCAAAGTCTTTTCACACACACAAACACACCCACCTATTACAATATCTATACGTAATCCTTCCTCTGCAGGCAGGCCTGGTTCAAAACTCTAATTGGGGTTAGTCAGCATTTGCAAAGCGGTTTGCAATTTTTCTAAAGGCAGTTACAGGATGCTGAAACATTTGCTGACATTACTTTGAGTGTGCTGTACCCATAAGCTCCTGCTATCCCTAGACAGATATGCCAGATGTTGCCACCTGTCACATCTAGGGGAGGTCAAGTCAGATCGCGTGTTAGGGACCAAGCAGCAGGCTTCCACCATATGAACTGACAGCAAGCGTGGTCCAGGGCATTTATGAAGGGTGAAAATAACAGGCATAAGAACCCAGGCCTCTGAGGGCAAAGTCAAGCTCACAGCCAAGTATGTGTATGGGTGTGCGTATGTGTGAAGACGAGGGAGGACGCTTGTGCTGGGAGATCAGTGATAGAACAAGTACACAGGTTCATTTATAGGAAAGCATTCTGCAGTACTCTCACTCTAGAGCTGGAGACACAGGACTGGGCTAGGACTCAGGTAAATGATGAGGAGATGGGAATAGAAGCAGAATGAACAATATGGTCCTGTCACGTCACAGAGAACTGAATTTTTCCCAAAGGCTTCCCATGTTCGTAGAAAATGCAAAGTCTGACATTTTTTGGCTCTCTTCATCAGTCACCCTCACACTGCATTTAAGACTCCTTGGGCAGCCCTCTGAGTATCCTTCCCTTAACTCTAAAGCCCCCTGGAGGGGTGGCCTGTCAAGTTGCCCTAATCTGATCAAATAGAGTGCCATGGCTTAACTGGATAGTCACCTCCTTAATGAGATTGTGAATTACCTGAGGGTATGGACTGCATCTTACACCTCTTCTTTGTTATCTAGTCTAGGCACAGGCTTTCAATAAATGAATATTATGATGTGATAACAACAGTAATTATTATTATATGATGCTTATTTTGTATCAAGAAAGCACACTGTCTGAATTAAATTCTTACACTCAGGCAAATGAGGTGGTACCATGATCATCTGTTTCAAAGAGAAGGACACTAAGGTACAGAGAGGTTAAGTAATCTGCTTCAGATCACACAACTTGAGGGTGGGTAAATCCAACCAGTCTGGCTCTAGCATTCATACTATTAACCAATCCATGATCTTGCTTCTTATAGATATGTGTGATTTCTGAATTCTTGGTGGCTTTTGTGTGATTTGTAGGGAAGGTGCTCGGGTAGCGATGAATTGTCTCAGAAGAAGAACCTATTAATGGGAACATCAAAGTTATAACCTCTTTTCATTTTTCACAATGATCACCCAAAGGAAAAATGAGAAACAAAACAAAACACTATCTCCATTTAAGAAACCATTTTGGTCTCCTCTAATTTTTATTTTCTTGACTGAGTCAGAAATGGTAGCTTCAGCTTGGTCCTTGGTTTTCCAATCTCACATCTGTGAAAGAATGGATTTGTTCTAGGCCCAAATCACAGCTTATGCTATCCTTCAAGTAGGGCCAACCAAATCTTTGTGTTAGACAAGCTATTCTGCAGTCTTTGGGGATAGTTCCCAACTCTCTTTAAGCCATAACTCAAGTCCCACTGTGAGAAGTCTTCTTGTGGGACTTGAGTTATGGCTCCATCATTCTTGTCCCCTTAGTGATGATGTCTCCATGTGGGGAGAGAGCAGGAGCCCACAGGGAGAAGAGCAATAGAAATTACCAAGTGGTCATCAGCATGACTGCAACCCTGAAAGGTAGGATTCCAGAAAAGTAGGAGAGAAGAGAAGGAGGTGAACACCAGCAACTTGAGACGACAGAGCCATCTGGGAACTCGAGAACATGAGGAGCAACTGAGGAAGGGCAGGTATGGAAAGGGAGGGTGAAGCCGGGAAGAAGAAATAGGAGCAGGGAGAGGCAGCAGCCAGGCAGGAAAATGAGACGCTGTAAGGAAAGAAATAAGGCAGAAAGCATGCTAGGTGAAAGAACTGTTTCTAGAACAGAAGTTACACCACGTTCTGCCTCTGACTCTTCTGGCCATATTTTCTGTCTCAATTCTTTTTGTTTTTAAAGGGGGCCTTCTATAGTAGGGCTTTAGAATGAGATACAGCAAGGAACAGATTGGAAAAATCTTCCTGTGGCTTCAGGTGGCTATTTATGAAAGGTGAGCCTAACTAATCTGCCCATTTAGTTCTGATCCCAGTGGAAAATGAGGTTGGCTACAAGACACTCCTGCAGCCTTATTTACTCAGCAGGTCTATGCATTGAATTATTTGCATAACAGTCACCAGTGATTGAGCTGCTGCCTTCTACAAGAATTTAGGGTTAAAAACAGAAGTAAGCCATATTCTTTATCTGCAAGTTGTTCACAGACCATGGAAAAGACAGACACCTAAAAATAACACTGTGTCAGGAAGTGTTATGATAAAGGTACCAGCAAGGGATATGGAGGGGCAGGAGAGGGGTCTTCCAGCCAGTTCCTGATTGATCCTCAATATTTAACTTTATTTTACTTGGAAAGTCCTCTTCCTAACCCTGAACACCCTCCAAGCCACATCTTTTGAAATCCTGGACATTCTTCAAATCTGGGTCAAATGCTATTTTCTCAACAAAGTAGTTCGTCATCTTAAAAGCTGTAATTAATCTTTCTCTTCTGTGTTCTTATATAACACATTATTTATATCTGTTCTGACATTTACCCCAATTTGTTTCTTTCTTTAAAACTATGTTTGGTGGGGGGGGGATGGATAGATGGATGGATAGACAGATTTACTGATTTCATTACATTGTAAGGTTTTTTTGACTATAGGGTTTGGTTCATCTTTTGGTCTCCCACAGGCCTGAGCATAGAAGTTTCATAAAATATACTCAGATGGAAGTTCATTTCAGTCAATGAACCTACACATCCCCTTTTAGGATGCTGAATGGACTGGATCCTGCTTCATTTTGGGAAGTTGTGAATCCTTGTTTTTGTTTTAAGGAGGCATAAAAGAAATGGCCTTCAGACCTAAAAAAGACCAAACCATTCTTTCCGTCTCTTTCTAAATTTGGACAAGAAATAGGTAACAAAACAAAACCCTCAAATTAATCAAGTGATTTTTAATCTGGAAAGGACTCTGTCTTTCATTTGATACCATATCTTAACTATGAATGAAGAAACTAAGTCCTGAGAAATTCAGATACTTCTTCAATATCACACAACCAGAATCAACAAGATTTCCCAACAGATAAAATAGTTTACCTTTAATAACAGAGAAAGAGCATGCTTAAAAGGAAAAGAAAAAGAAATAGCACTAAAATATACAAAGAAAAATAATTCATTGAAAGGCAGTACACATTATAGAAAAATATTTCCCCTCTCAGTCTACCTATCCACAGAAAATATCATGTTTTCAATAATATCAATAAATACATTATGAATACACTTGTAGAGTTTAGAGTTTTAATTTTAAAACCCAACTTTTGCAATTTCCAGATCCTTCAACCATTTGGACATCAAATGTTTCTATGAATTTGGCAATAAGAAGTCTTCCGAGGTTCTTCTCTAAGATATTTCAATATGTTTGGGTGGCACTGGTGATTAACAGGTGTTCTTAACAGTTGCAGAAGTAAAATAGTACATGAGGCTCAGTTGAGAGGTGCACATTCACACATGTTCTCTCCCATCATGACTTAGGAAAACACAGCAGGTGCACTCAGATCTGACACAGTTCACTCCATTCCAG